>NW_008599461.1:94641-96319 GCF_000691845.1 Merops nubicus
TGTGGAGTGCACTCCCCAGAGCTTCCTGGTTCAGGGCAGACCTCCTGACTCTCCTGGAGCTGGGCCCTGGTCTGTTTAGACCTTTGTGAATGCGGGCCGGTCGGGTGAGAGTCGCCATGTGGGCACCTTTCTCTTATGTATTTAACCTGCTGGTCTGGCTGTTTCCCATGCCAACTGTGGGCAACCTCAGGTCTCTGTTTGTACCACCTGTTGTGGGCTGAGTCACATCTTTTATGGGGTCTTTGGGGGTGGCGTCAATTGTGTACCAGCTGATTGATCTGTTTGTACCCCCAGCAATCACTCATGGAATGTCCTTTTTGTATACAATACAGTCTGTGCATTGGTTCATCTTCCTGCTGGCTGTATCATTTTTGTTGGGCCTGGTCATTGGCAGAACAGACTCAAGGCAGTGGAGCACATAAACTGGTTTACTGCTTTGTCTGCATGCTGAACATGGAAGCAAGTTACTGTTACCCTAAGTTGTTCTTTCTCCCAAATTAAAAAGAAATTAAAAAACTAATCAGTGATCCAGAACTGGGTGGCAAATGTTCCTAAGGCCTCAGGGTGTTTTTTTGTGAAAAGGAACCTTTTTTGGTAGGATGCTCTTGAACCTTCGAGGTAATCAGAGATCAAAAAATTGAAGGCTAGTGCCTAAGATTCAGCCAAACCGTCGTCTTTGGTCAATGGAACAGCTGAGGAGCAGATTCCCAGCCGTGTGCATGCAGAATGGAAATGCACTTGGAGTTTGCCTGTCCCAAGAGTAACCTGCAAAGGTCCTATAGTTGTTTTTCATTTGGACCCAACTGCTTGGATCCTAAAGAGCCCCATATAAAGGAGCACATGATGGCTTTTCCTAGGAATAATTTGAGTAACAGTTTGGGGAGTGAATGTTTTAGAGTGATCTACTGTGGTTTTTGGTTTCTGGACATCGTCACAGGCTAAAGCATCTGATCACCAAGCTTAGTTGTCTCTGTGACTGTCTGGGGCATATAATGGCTTGTACATAGCAGCCAGCACAGTTCCCAAGACCCAACCTCTGATTTTCATAACTTTGTTTCTAATTTGTATGTGTTTATTAGAACTTCAGAAAGGATAGTACCCATATGTACTTCTGAGGAAAGAGTTGGAGAGACATATCACCAGTGAGATGATTTTACAAAGAGGTGGTTAATAGTGATGTATGTCAGTATCAGAGCTACAATGTTAGTAAAATAATAGTATTCTTTTATAAAGCATTCCTAAAGCCATCACTTCTGATGTTTACAATGATAGCTCAGGTATAACCTGATAAATCTTTATAAAAGAGAAGACACATGTTAATAGGACATTCACAGTACAGCTGCTTTGAGAGTGAAAGATTTCTTCAGGAAAAGTCTCCTGGAGTTTAATAGGGAAGATTTATTGTAGTGTATGAGGACTCCAAAAAACTATCTGTGATCCAGAGAAAGCATCATGTATTTAGCCACATTAAGAAATTGAGCACTTCCTTCTTATGAGTGCATCAGTTACTTCACAATTTAAATGATGTGCAGATAAAATAACAGCATTTTAATAAAAATCCTTCTTTGTGCACACACACAAAAAGTTAAACAATCTCTTTTCTGTGTTTCAGGGGTCAAATCTGACAGATATCTGCACACAGCTCTTACTCCAAGGGACTTTGTTAAAAATCTCAGCA
>NW_008599461.1:96350-148598 GCF_000691845.1 Merops nubicus
TCCAGGAGAGAATGTTCTTTCTATTTGATAATCTACTGGTCTATTGCAAGAGGAAATCCAGGTGAGTCCCTGTCTTTATGGTTTTATAATGGGACCATTCAGAAGTTTTATAAGTAGAAAATACGATAAATTACTGATTGCTCTGCAGGGCTGAGTCACAGGTGTGACTTTGTTATTGACTATTGCTGTTATTTAGACTATGTGAGAAAGAAGTCACTATATGGCAGGATAAATATGCCAGACAGTAATGGGGCCCCTACCCTGAGGAGTGTGCAATCCAAAGGCAGAAGTTGATAGAGTGCAGAAAAAACACAAAGTGAGTTCTTACAGCTGGACAGCTTCCCAGAGCAGATGGGTCTCCAGGAGTGATGTGGAGAAGGAGGCCTTGCCAACTTCTATTGTGAGGTCATTCCAGGCAGAAGAGGGTGATGTGAAAAATGATACAAAGCCAAGAAAGGAGAAAGAGGAAATATTAAATAGATGCAGGACACAAAGGAGTGAGGAAGAGAGAAATATTTAGCAAATTGCTGTTCAGCATTTGCAGCCCATGTGCTCTGGGAGTTGACTTCTTATCTTAGTAACAATTTTTTGCATCATGTCACCTCATCAAAGCATTATTAACATCTACTACTTATTAAAATAGCACTGAGTGTAGAGGAAAATTTGCTTCTGCAGTGATTATACTGTACTTTAGTTCTTATACTTTTCACCTTCACAGCTCCAGTCTCATTCTCATGTCTTGGTCTTTTTCTGAATTTACAACACAGTCTCCAGATTCTCCTTCTCCTTCCTTTTCTATAATATCTTCCCCCTTCTTCAAGTTACAGTTCTTTACTTGTTGGCCAAGCAGAATGGCCAACCAATTAGAAATTCTCCATACCTGGAGTATTCTCCCCTGAGAAGATCCTCATATATCAAAATTTGGGTTTATTTCCCATTTTTTCATTCAGTGGAAATTTTGGAAGCATTAAGCCAGGAAAAATAATTTCAGTAATGTTCAGGCTTTTTGTGTGGATAATGCTGAAACCATGTAACATAAATACAAAGTATTAGGTGAAATCTACAGTAGACATTATTAGAATGTAATATAAGCATTTAAATTAAATTTAAAAAGCATACACAATTCAATCTTATATGACTTTTAATATTGTCTAACTGAAGCACTCTGATTCTGCTGAACTGAAGCAAGAAAGAATAAACATTTCATCTTGACACTTTACCAGACTTGTCAAAATCCAAACTTTGATATGAAACAGTTCAGAAATTTGTGTCTTCTAACAGAAAACTATTCCTTAAAAAAGAAAAAAAAATCCATTTGATATCTAATCTCTTATTTCTTCAGAGCTCTTAGAAACTGGTTTTCTAGTCCTGTTTGTAGTTCAGGTTAGCCTACCCCCTCCTGTGTTGTCCAGACATTTTTCCTGGAAGACTAAGATTTAGGAAAGAAAATGTTCTACTGCCTTTTAAGCAACTCTCTGTTTTTATACAGGAGACATTACTAAGCTACTCTATAGTCTGTCTTGATTTTGGAGGAGGCTGCTGTGAAACTTTGATTTTCCCAAAGGATTGATATTGTTTATCTTTGTCTAATAATGAACTGATGAAATGTCCAGAATCTGATTTCCATTAAAAAGTAGAATATTTTATTAAGTCTGCTGGGAATTGCCTAATGTAAAAGATATATTTAGGGATAGCTGAATGACCTTAATTTTGGATATTTCTCTTGTCTGGCTGCTATTTATAATTAGTCCAGGATGGAAATTAATGTCTGTCCAGTTGTGCTGGTGTGCTTATTTGGCCAGCTGTTTGAATATAACCGGACATGTTAATAGGACAGGGATTTTTGAAAAAAAAAAAAAAAACAAACAAAACAACAAAAAACACACAAACAACAAAACAAACCAAAAACAACACAAAAAAAACCCTGTCTATGTCTGTACCTAATTTGAAATTGAATAACTTGGTTCTCATCTTACTTATACTGTGTTCATCTTGTAGAAATCACTGGAGTTTTTCTTGACTGAAAAGTGCAATCAGAATTCAGGCCTCAGCCTTTGATAAGGAGTCAACAGTGCAGTGATTAGAATTTAAGTATTGTGTCTTTTCACAATAGCATAAAGTAGGAGTAGTGGTGGAGAGACCAATCTAAGATATGTTTAGAATCAGCATTAGATCTGTGATTTTAGATCTAAGACTACAGTCTCCTCTTTTGCAGAAGCTTAGGGAATTCTGACAAACTGATGACATAGATTTTCAGGACTGAGTATTGTTTTGTGTTTTTAGCAGGATCATAGACTGCTATTTAAATTGAATCCTGATGTCAGGAACAATATGTTTCATGTGGGGAAATGGACTGAGTATTTAAAGGGTTCCACTAAGGCTGCCAGTCATCTCTAGGAAATGATCTAATAGCTCCAAGATCTCAGTCTCTGTCAGCATGAATGGATTTAACTATGGACCTCACTGAATGCATATTTGTCAGTGAAGTTAGTTATAAAAGGAAAAACTGTTTAGAAAAATTTGGAGTTTCTCCTCTCACCTCAGTTTTTCGTAGGTATTTCCCTTTGACAGAAATTTTCTTCCCAGCTGTTTTTTATAGCAGTATTCTTTGAATCTTATGAGTTCCTGGCAAATTGCCACAGCAATCCCTTCACTGTACAGACTTTGGAGACCTGCCATCTCAAGTGATGGTCATTTGACCGGTTGTTTTTTGGTTCACATAGCAGGGCTGTTCTTAGATATTTGAGCTCAGCAAGTGTCAGTTGGATAGTTTTAAACCTATTCTAGACAAAAATCCAGAAATAACTAGCAATGAAAAATGCTTTCCTGAATTTTTTTATAAGACACTTCAACAGAGGCACTGTAAAGCTTATGGATAAGGATGTAAACTTGGTGTAAAATCACCACAGGAGCACTGTCACAAATGCCACACAAAATGGCATTTAACACGTGACAGACCATGTGACACTAGTGTCTCTACAAGTTTCATCTCATTTGAAACATGATACATATACCACAAATTTATCAAAGCTTTAGAAAAACAAAAGAGGCAAATGTAACATTCTGTCAGGTGATATTGCAGTTTTTATCCCAAAGCTGTGTGCAGTTCAGTTTTACTGTCATTTCCATCAGTCATCAAGACTATAACTTATAAAATATTCAAGGCATCCTGATCTTTACATAATCTTGAAATTATTGCTGTACTGATTCAGTTGTATGCTTATCTTTGTGAGCTGATTGTTACAGTGATTTAGAGTCAGAGATGTGGTCAAATACCACAAAACACTATGTTGGAATCCTTTTTTAATAGTCATAGCTGAGATTGATTTATTCATATATATATTACACTGTTTGCTTATGTGTTGCTAACAGTCTAAATCCTAATTGCAGAGTTACTGGGAAAAAAGCATCTAAACGGACAAAGTCGATCAACGGGTCCCTTTATATCTTCAGGGGCCGAATAAATACAGAAGTCATGGAGGTGGAGAATGTGGAAGATGGAACAGGTAAGAGACCAAATGCTGCCTTTTAACAGCACAGCAAGTCCATATCTTGTGATGGAAGTTGGTACAAAAGTACTTGTCCATCTCCTTTGGCAAAATCTGGAGTAAGCTACGTAGCTTCTGGTACCTTCACTATTAGACCACCTTAGGTATTTGAAAGACTGGACATGCTTTCAGGCAGTAGTCTTTCATTCTGAAGTGACCTTAGGAAGAATTTGTGTACCCAGAAGCTTGTCTATTTTTTCTCCTAATCCAAGTTAATTTAGTAAAAGATACTTTATCTTCTTTCCATCCTTTCTTTTCTTACATCTTAAGCCATGACAGCTATAAAAACAGATCTTGTGGATCTTCTTCTCATTTAAAATGTTACCAAATATTAGTCTTAGCATCAAATCAGTAGTGTGGAATGTGGCCATGAACGGAATATGGGAATGGCAGTTCTCTTACAATTCTTGTGTTGTGACACGGGCAGGAAGACTGGATGGGTTTCTCGTTTCATCCACAAAGGCCATGCCAGCTCCTGCACCTATTGTGATAAGTCAGGAATTAATATTATGTCCTCTAAACAGCTGGCACATAGAGTTCTCATGTCCCGTGGACAAAAATTTCTACAGTGCAAGAACTTCTGAACTTTTCCCTAGAAAGTTCAGAACAAATTACCTGAACGGACATCATTGACTTTTTCACTAATGTTGTTGTATTTAAAATATTTTCGTTCTTTTTCTGAGGTAAAATTACAAAGTATTTCTCTTAGGACTAAAACTTTCAGTCAGTTGGAACAGCCTAGCCATGGATACTTCTATTAATACTTTTACTTCAGGAGTGGTAACAGCCAGTCACATGGACAGTCAGTAAGACTGATGCATGAGGAACACCTCCAGAAATCAAGCTCTTCAAAGAAGAAAACTTTAATTAAGGTGTCCCACACTGATTTGATTAAAGTAACAGGCCTTCTATTCACTGTGTGCATTGTGCTTTGGGTTTTTACAGCAGATTACCACAGCAACGGCTACACCGTGACAAATGGCTGGAAGATACACAACACAGCCAAAAACAAATGGTTTGTCTGTATGGCCAAGACTGCAGAGGACAAACAGAAATGGCTGGATGCTATAATCAAGGAAAGAGAGCAGAGGGAGAGTAAGTGGATAATGTATTTTCTAATACACTAAATGTTGCACAAAGGAAAAATGTATATGTGTGTGTCAGTATCTGAAAGAAAGAGAAAAGGTTGCAGCTTTTCTTCCTTGAGCTGGATGACAATCTGTCCTTAATGACAAAGAAAACCAAATGATTTTAAATACTTCTAAATGGGTACCTTGAGTTTTTTATGGACTTTTGTCAGTATATTTATCAAGTAAATAACTGACCAGTGTCAGTTTCATTGGTGCATTGAATTACTGTGGGAAAAATTACATTTAGTCAATTTGGGGGTGTGTGTGTTTATTTGTAAATGAGAGAAAATTGTATTGTATTTATCAGTAAAAGGAAAGAAGAAAATCCAGCTTGCAGCCTTTTTCCAGAGGTAGTGACACAAACTCATTCTCACAAACTCGGCCTCCATGATCTTGAAATAAACAAAAGAGATCATAGAGGAAATACTCTAGAAATAGTATACTTAGAACAGTGACAAATGTATGCAGATGCTTATCACTTTTATATTTTCTTGTGGAGAGAAAGAAAAACTAAGCTTATCATGAAACAGTGCTGTGCAATAGAAAGGAGCAAGCTCACGAAGCCATGAATCAGGGTGGGTGATAAAAGTTCATTTAAAAGTCAGAACTATCTTCCACAAGTGAACCTGCTTCCCCCTCTTTGCTCATTGGGAACAATAACAGCCCATTGCCAGAGAAAATGACACATTTTAAAATACTTTGTGCCTGGCTTTTCAAAGCATTTCCTCTCTCTGGACACACAGCTCCATTAAAGAAGTAATTGCTCATCTATGCGAATATTGAAAGAGGTCAGTCTGTAACCCTTTTTTAGTAGTGTTTTCAGAACTTGTCCTTGCTAAGCAATAATGCTTTAGATTTGTAAAGTATGTTAACAAAGTTACAGGTCTATTATTGAAGTTTAATGAAAGCAGAAAATCTAAATCCTCTAATGACCTTTGAAATCCAAAGCTTATTTTTTATGTTACAGTACTTTGCCCTTAATCTGGTAAACACAGTGCACGTTGCAGTGTTATTTCTTGCCGTGGAATATAAAACATTTCTAACATACTTCATCATCTATAAACACCAATATACCTTTTGATAATAGCAAGGATACAACCTTCAAAATGTAGATCAGACATGGTGTAAATTAAAAAAAAACTACCTGAATGGAACAGAAAGAATCAGTTTTAATTTTTATGCATTGGTCAGTTCTGCATCCCAGTCTAAAGATTCTGCTTTTCCACATGATATATTTTTTAAAATAAAATACATTTCTTGGCTCTTACTTTTACCCTCAGAGTGCTAAATCATATCCCTAAAAGTGACTCTCCATTATATAGTGAATTTTCACTTTTTGAGATCACTAGTGCTCTGTGGAATTTACTGCACATCAGGTAAAAGGTCTGAGGAGAGAGAAGATTCAATAAAAAGAGGAAAGACAGGACTAGAAAAACAGACTGTGTATAAACAGGGGTCTTAAGAATAAGGGAAGATGACTGAAATAAACATTAGGAAGGGAAAGGACTATTCCTTAATCGAAAGTTTCTCAAAGTTTCCCATGCAGCATTGGCTAGTAAGAGCAGGGGTTTTTTTGTGATGCTTTTTGTCGTATGGTTTTATGATGTGGCAGCTGATGACAGACACTTGGAATAAGCATAGATATTCTGGCAGACATTCCAGGCCTTACTGGAAAATTTCCTTTGGATCAGAGTACTTGCAAAGTTACAGAGATATCAGTGTTTGGATTAGAAAGCTTGGTGAGATTCCGAATTCTGTAGGATGAATTGAGTAGAATGTGCATTCCAGTCTGCCATTTACATCAGCGCCCTGGGAATTCAGTGATGTAAGACCAGCAGGAAACATGTATACTCTTACACAGGCTGGTTTCTGTCACAAATTCACATTGCAAATTAGCCTCAGCTACACGTGTCAGCATTCACATTGAATTGGATCACAGTACTGGGGGAAGAAGAGGATGGATGAACGGCAATAAGCCAGGAGATTTGCAAAGCCAAAACCTTTAGCCAGATATTGGACACATAAAAGAAATACTGTATTTGAGAGACAAAATGTTGTGTAAGTCTAATTTCTGGAACGTGCATTTTAAGCCTCTAAAACAAGTGCATTAAGTGTTTTTAAACAGCTAGAAAGCAGGTCTGGTGACACAGAAGACTACTGATTAATTTCGGTATCTTGCCATAAAGCAACAGGATTTATGTCCAGTTGGGGTAAGCTGCTTTTCCCAAAGAATGTACAGTTTTCATTTTCTAGCCTTACACTGATCACTTAAATTCTGCCTCATGTCTATCTCTGTAAAAATTGGACACTGAACTACAGGGCCAATTCACGCTGCCTGTTTTCAAGCTGATCTTAGAGATATCTAAAATCTCTGCCTTTGTTTTGGACTCCAGAGTTGCCTATATGTCCAAGTTCTAGAATAACGTAACCAGTAAACAAAATTATTTGCCAAGTCTAGAAGAGACAAAACATCTACAGCAACAAAACAGCTTTTCTCATTTGCTCTCCTCCTAAAGCAATTTCAAATCTAAAGGGAAGAGTGGCAGAAAATGCCATTTATGGTGATATTTGTAACATAAATACCTGTTGTTTTCAGAGATCATCCTCCTGACTCTAGCAATTTGTAAGTCAACATGAGCTATGTGGAAACTCATATATAACAGATGTGAAATTTTCTCTGTATCCCATTATCTATCAGTCTATAAATTGTTCAGTATTTCTTTCATTGACTGGATAATACGACTGTCAACCTGTATTCTTAGCCTAGGGGTATTAGTAAATAGTCTAATTAAGAAAGGATAAGAAAATCATGTTCCTGTCTAGTTTTGATTTATTTAAGGATGTGAATTTGTTTTTAGCACTTTTCTGTTTTTTCTTCAAGTAATAGAACACTCAAAAGGTCATCTGCTCTGTCAAGCATTTAGCTGCCTTGAGTAAGTCTTATGCTGGCAGTTATTTTAGGGTCAAAAGTGAAATTGCAGCAGGAAATCACTTTCAGAAGGTATATATTTTATCTGGCTTTGGAACTTCTCCATATTCTGTAATCCATTCTACTTTGTGTGATGTGATGTGATGTAACCACAAGTTTAAAGCTACTTTTTAAAATGGAAAAGAAAGCTGCAAGCATCTTGGTGGTGCTAAAATCATGAATGACAGTTTTGTACAGATAAGTAAATGATACCATTTTCCCCTTATTTGGAAAATAAGTCAGTTAATTATTGTGTTTCTGTCATTTTTCTGTTTCGCCTCAAGTTTTGACTTTGACCAAACCCTTTGTCTGTTGTTAAGGATCTGAAGAAATTTATGCTTTGCATTCCAGGTTTGAAACTGGGAATGGAGAGGGATGCGTACGTCATGATTGCAGAGAAAGGAGAGAAGCTGTACCAAATGATGATGAGCAAGAAAGTGAACCTTATCAAAGACAGGAGGAGAAAATTAAGTACAGTTCCCAAGTGCTTTCTTGGCAAGTAAGTGGCATTTGAATTGAAAAGTCCCCTTCATACCAATTAAAAGAACAGACTCTGAGTTTTCTGAGAGTGATGTTGTGAGGTCAGAATAGATGTGCTTTGATGTAGCTTAATTGAAAAGGCCATAGCCTGCATTGCAGTTGTGATTTATTAAAATTGATCATTG
This sequence comes from Merops nubicus, assembly GCF_000691845.1. Classification (NCBI taxonomy): domain Eukaryota; kingdom Metazoa; phylum Chordata; class Aves; order Coraciiformes; family Meropidae; genus Merops; species Merops nubicus. The sequence goes on from NW_008599461.1 coordinate 104,662, forward strand.
ATTTCTGTTAGGCCATACGCAAGCTGTGCAGTGACAGCCTTTGCTGTTGTACAGTAACTCACAGCAGCTGTTTCAAATTGGCAAAAGGAAGAAGAAAAAATACCTTAACCCCCACAGGCTCAGAGCTGTTGGTGGCCTAACCTGTATCCTCCTTTGCATACAAGCAAACGCTGACCAGGTGATTTTAAAATCCAGCAGAACTGTCCAAGTCTTAGGATTCTATTTAGAAGTTTCCTGTTTGTCAGTGTAACAGACACAAATGAAATATTGTGCATCAATGGACCTGATGCATTTTTTAGAGGTATAGGGCTTTATTCACTAGAAAAAAACTCAGTAATGCTAGATATTGCAAAATAATTCTTAAGAATGTCATGTATGAAGCATTAGAAGAGAGACTCCATGGATGAATTGAATCAGGGATTAGATATGTTAGCAGTGGGGCTGTTGTAGGAAAACATCCTGTGTTGGACACAGAGAGACACAATAGTTGACCTGAGAAGCCTTTTCCACCTCAGCTGCTTATGGCTGAGACGATCAGCTATGGGAGGAAAAAAGTTCTAAGAAGCAGATTATCCATTCATTCCCCTGCCCTCCCCCTGGTCTCTGCAACAGCAGTTTACAGGCAGCTTTCCTTGTGCACAGGGTGTGGAAACGATGCATTGTCTTTTGGCCTGACAGAAGGCAATCTGGTAGCATAGGCTGGCGATACTTCAGCTATTAAAAACATTATTTTGGGAAGTTTGGCTGCTGTTTTCTTCACACATGTTCACCCTGCTGGATTCAGATTGCAACCTTTAGGCCCTGATTCAGGAGGCATGATAGAGGATTTCTTATTTTCCATGCAACAAGAAATACCAGACCAGAAACTGAAGTTCTTCCAGCGCTGATGTATGCGAGTCTGTTGTGGATTCCATGATATTTTACTTAGTTTCAAGTCTTCCCTGGGATTTCCTACTACTCCTTTTTCTTTTAAAAGATGTGTTTTCTTACATGCTCCACAGTCTGTCCTGCTCATTGCCCACAGCTTGTTTGACAGCCACCTAACACTCCAGTAGCAAGGACTTGACCTGACTTTGCCAATGAGTGACTGAGCCCAGACACCCACATGCATCCTGATCTGTGACAAAAACGTTATTTCAGCCTTCCCAACAGAAATGACTCTGCTGATACCTTCTTAACAGTCACTTGTTGGTACAGTCCAGGGCAAGTCAGTTGTGGGCACCTCAGTCAGTACAATCCAGTCATGACTCACAGACTTCTTGTATCATTCCTGGGGCTTCCCCTGAGCAATGTGTATTGGGAGTGACCTATTCATTTTTTTTCAGACACTCCTGCCTAAGAGAGTAACTAATAACTGTGCTGAGATGTATGTGGTGGTTTTCTGCTACATGCAACTGAGAGTAATGCTAAGGCTGCAAAAAAAAATTGTCTTGGTCTTTGGATACCAGGTAGCATATAATAATTCAAGAGATAAAATGTGTTTGCTGACAAAGAAGCATGAAGCAATCCTAATATCTTCAGAAATATCATATGCATTTATTTTTAGGACTGTTTATTGAAGTTAACTTCAGCAATTGGCTTGCTTGAGTGCAAATCCATTTTCCTAACCACTCCTCAGGTGTACTGGCATTTAAGCACGTGACTAGTGACGCACTGGGAAAGGTGTGTGTTGGTGCCAATTTGTGTAAATGATACGCTTGCCATGCTTATTTTCAGTGCTGCACTAAACTGATTGCAAAACCTGGAACTGTATTGAGGTTGTAATAGAGAGGATCTGTTAAACTCGGGAGACTCCAAACATAGCTGATCAGATTGCACAAACCTGGACGGCTTGGATTTTCCTGTATATTTCTTGAGCCGAAACCCCGCTGTTCTAATGCCCTTCATTTCAGCATTTTAAGTGGGAGGTGGTGCCCTGACTCACATGCCAGATGAGAACTGAGCATGGCAGCACTGGGAAGTGAAGATACTCTCAGTTACATTGGAGGACTGCTTAGGACAAGATGAAGAAACAAATCAAGTGTTGCCATCCAGGTTTTGAGCTGATACTTTTCTAGCAACATTCCAGCTACCTGAAAAGTCTCGTGGTATATTTCTGGAGCATGCACTTTTCAGTGCTTATAAAGCCTTCAGAGCAAATGATGCTGATTTTGGTTATGAATCAAATGCCGCAAAAATCTTGAAGTAGCTCTTAAGAAAACCATCCCATGGTTCTGAAGCTTCAGGGCTGTGAGAGTAGTGTTCTGTTATTTTCCTTTTTCTACTTGTGATTTCAAACTTTAAGAAGACTGCCTTATATTTACAATACAAGTAAACTGTAGGGACACAGTTCCAAATAAAAGAAGCAGGAAAGCTAACAGGGTAGCAGTGTTCTGCTGACGTTTTGGGCGACTGTTCAAGTGCTGTAAACTGCTATAGACCTATTGCACTTGATGGAAATATGTATAGCAACTGGGCATCTACCCTGCTGGGTACTTAACGTGATTACAGCCATTGGCCAGCATGTCTGTGATGGAGAGTATGTCTTGTATTCTCAGTAATGAATGTGGAAGATCATTCTTATCTTCCCTCTGCAGTTTATATTGTGTTTCAGCTTTTAAATACTTTTAGAAACAGTTCAGAATCACTGGGAAATTGAGAATGAGCTTTCCTTAGGGGGTGGAGTCTGACTCATCACTACAGTACTCTGGCTTTAGGAGTTTTACAAAACTCTGCTGGTTTCCATGGGATTCCCCTGGCATAGTTGAATAGATTCTGCTGCTTTTTCTACACTGTGACAGTTATAGAGTAGGCTGTCAGCAAACTGAAGTTTTCAGTACTGAAGTTGTTGTTGTTGTTATTCTAAAGGCAAAATGCAAATACTACCTACAGCTTAGATGACTCAGCTGTGATAAACATGAAGAGACTAAAAATACTTCATTCAGAGCCCACAAGTGGAAGCATGGATACTGGTTTTGATAAGCAGCAACCCAAAGCAGAACATTGGCAAGCACCCAGGTGGTTTATTGAACTCAGATTTCCCATATGTCACTCTACTTCCGTACATTCCTTTTGTTCTTCTCTATGAATTTAACACCTTTCTAGTATAATCACTAATTAACCTGGCAAACAGCTCAGCCCCCTAAGGCTTTGGCAGTGCTGTATTCAGGAGGCTTGCAATGCCCGTTTTTCTGTACTTACTGTTTCTAATAGAGTAACATCTTATTTATCAATTTTTTGGCTTTTATTCTGCCCATATGTTCTGTATGAGCAGGCAGACTTAGCACCTTTTGCCTATAAATTAGATGCATCATTTATGTATCTGCCAGGCACCCAGTAAATGACCTTAAATTAAGCTGGCAGTGGGACCTGTGCTCTCTTACTGCTCTGTGCTTGAATTCAGTAGGCTGAATCTTCTGTCTTAAGTCCTACTGTGATTCCATTGAAGCCAATACAATTACACTACTTGGAGTGTGTGGGGCAGAAGTCAGACCCAGTGAAGAAAGGTGAGCCTGTGTAACTAAGTCAGACCACAAACACTGCTTGGAGGGACAGCTTGGGTACAAGTAGCTGTTTTTCTCTGTCCAACTTTTTTTCTCTGTCCAATTTAAGATCATCCATTAGTCTTGCTTTGCTTTTCTCCTTTAGATGTCTGAATTGCTCAATTAAATAAGCATCTTTATAGATCCAGCCAGGTCTTTCCTTTTGTGTGTATGCTTACTGATGAGCTAAAAGGGATGGTGGGAAAAGTCATGAGTAGATCATCTGGATCCTTTGCAGAGTATTTCCTGTAGAAATGTAGGAAATTGAGCCACCTAGTAGAGGTGTTGTCAGTTTTCACACTCTCTTCAAGGAAAAAAGTCTCCTCTGTGTGGTTGATGACTTGCAGAGGCATCTGTTCAGAGTGAAGAAGCTCATTATTTCTGTTCTGCTTCCCTTTGCAGTGAGTTTGTCTCTTGGCTCACAGAAATTGGAGAGATAAGCAAACCAGAGGAAGGAGTCAACCTGGGACAGGCATTATTGGAAAATGGAATCATTCATCATGGTGAGTGCTCCATGCCATAAAGGGATGCCAGATTTCAGTAATGCCCTAGACTTGAGTGTGGAAAACTGACTGTAGTTGTTAACATGTTGTTCAACTACTTTCTTGTACCATACTCATCAAATCCTCAAAATGTTCTATAGCCTTTGGAATTAATGAGTGGGGCAAATTTATGTCATGAAAATAAGACTTTCTGGATATCTTGAATGTGTTCATGCCTGCAGTTGCTTGATTTCTCTCCATCATCTTTGTTGCAAACTATATTAGGTGTATATTCCTTTGTACTGTGCATATCTGAAAATCTGTAGTGACCAAACAATCCCGCTTCTCATCTGAGAGATCAGCAATACAGAGGATAGTTGCTCAGTGCTCTTTTAGAAAGGGGCAAACAGAGTGAGGGGCTCCAGACAGGGGGTCATTACGAAACTGTTTGTCATAAAGAAAAGAGATGATGGCAGGTTTGTTGTGGGATTTATTCTTTGCAGCTCATTTGGCAAAGAAAGTCTCTTTAAAATAGCAATGCACTATATTTCTTCATCACACCCAGCAGATGACCTTGAAGTGTTGTAATGAGGGGTATTTTGGAAGAGTAGGATAGTGCATGTAAAAGTGCTGCATGACCAAAATAGCGCAAGATGCTCGTTTGAAAAGTTTCTGTGCTATCTGCATTTCTACTAAACCCAGATTACAGCCTTTAAATCCAGATTGTCCTGCTGTTTCCTATTGTCTCCATATTGCATTATGCAGAGAGAACATCATAATCCTCTTCTAGTTAAACAGCAAATGCCCCAGTGTCAACATTCAGGTGAGTTTAGCTGCAAAATGCACATCAAAGGAATCTGGTATATAGGTCTTGAGTCACCAGTGGTCTACATTTCCATACAAACCAATTTAAGTATGGGAGCCATTTGATTAGGGTTGTCTTGTTTTAATCTCTTGGTAACTCAAATCCACAAACTTGTCTTTCAGGTGACAATAACACTATTAAGAAACGTCTCTTATCTTCTTTTAATTAATGTGTAGAGAAATCCAATGTGAGCAGTACCATAACCCTTCATGCACACACACTTCCACCTCCAGGTACATACTTTCAGGCACATTCAGAATTTGAAGAACTTGGAGCATGAGCTCAAAAGCAGTGAATTCTTCTGAGTACTTGGCCCTAGCTGTGGCCTGAGAGAACTGAAACACTGTGGCTCCAATGTGCTGGGATCCCCCTTTGGATGAGGAATGCTCTTTTTAGCTCATGCTTTGCTGTTGGTGTAAAAAGCTCTCCTGAGACTTATGACTGTTTACCTTGCTGTGACATCTTACTTTGACACTTTCAGCAGTGTCCTTTTTCTCTGAACACAAATTTACAGCTCAAAGTTGTGCTGTTATATCTACTGCTTCCTTTATTCAGATGCCCTGAACAAGCTGTATCTGGTTTGGTTTTAGTATTGCCTTTAGTTAGAGTTCCTGTTGTTAATGTCTCCAATAACAGTTATCACTAGGTGTTGGAAAGTATTTGCAATGCTGCATTTACTTAATGAAATATCCCTTGAGATTTTGATAAATTATTGAAAATTAAAGTATGTGTCTCCTAATATAGCATGAACTTAAAATTTAAGAACCACAATGAAGCCTTTACCCCTATTTTGTTAAGCAATATCTTTTTATCTTTTGTTTTCACTTGGCCTAACATTACTGTCAGGTGAAAACTGCTGATCTTCCAGCACTCCTGAGAAGCAGGGCCATAGAAGATTTCTAAATGCTGAGCTCTGTGTGTTTTATGACTCAGTTTCCTCTGTATCTCCTTTAATTCTGGCTATTTTATCTGAGACTGCTGATACAGAAGTTCTTGTACCTGTCACAGAGAGCAGAAGTGGTCAGAACCTCATCTGCTGTGTGCCAGACACAGAAGATGCTTTCTGCAGGCTTAATTCTCAATTGGGTTTGGAAATATAAAATCCAGAGCATGAAAGAAGTCAATAGCTTATACAGCTTAGAGATTCCTCTGTATACAAAAGGTTGAACACCAGATCCTGCAAATGTTGTTTTATTCTGTGAAATTAAGGAAAAATGCCACCAAACCCAAGTATTATGACCTTAATTATTAAGGTATTAATTATGACCTTAATTATTAAGGTCAGGATGTCCTATGTAATGAGGGAAGAATTTAAGAATTTCTGGCGTCTGCCTTATAGAAAATTTAGTCTGCAAGGGGCAGACTAAATCTCAAACTGAATTCTGGTACTTCTGAGTCTGCCTAAAACAGCTGAAGTGTCCTTAGTCATCCAGTGCAATCAGTTTTCTCAGGTTAATTAACCTAGGCCCAAGATGCATCTAAAATAGTGTAAATCCAGATTTTTCTCTCAGTTCATCAAATGCTGTGCCTACATTATGAAATACTGCATACAAAATAATCAAGGATGCTCCAGCACAAGTATCTGGCTGTGGTTTTGTTACATTGGCAAAAGCAGGAAAGATTACAGTGACTAAGCAACCCCACCTATCTCCTGTCTGCTTTGGTTGCTCTTCTCTAGATTTTCTCCTTCTCTACACAGTTGTGATTGGTCTCTGTTAAAACAAGCTGTGAACAATGGCATTTCTATACTACATGCTGTAAAACTTGGAAGATACTTTATTATTTATATTGAATTTGAACGAGCATTGGCACTTTTTACTTATAATTACCACTTATTTACTAATCAGTGAAACAAATAATTTCTACTGGTTACTAAATTACTGTCTCTGGTATGAGAATTTCCCACCTCCATGTTCTGTTGAAATAGTTTATCTTTAAGAACAGAGACAGAATAAACCTATGTATGGTTGGATATAGACTTCAACCCTCTACCACAGGATAAATCTGTTTGAAACTGAGTGTGGTTTTTAACATTTTTTTTCCTGATTTTGGCCAGTGTTTCTTTTGAAGTGATTCCTTTTCATGCTGAAACATCTTTGTATCCTTGTCCTTAAAGACTATCAGTATACGGTATTACCCAGTAAGATTTTAACTGCCCTACTGTGGAATAGCTATTTTGGGTGAAAAAGCAGTCTTACAGAAATACTACTTCATTTTTAGAAGGAGCTCACCATTAAATGCAAGAACCAAGGTAGAACAATACCTCTAAGAGCTGTAGTTCCTCCCACCAGCATGCTTCTGGTTTTGGAGTTGCAGAACTTTGGGCAATTGCAATAATGACCTTAGTGCTGTGATAACTGGTGTAGTAGTGTGCAGGCACTTTCTTCCAAAGGTATCAAAAAAAGTCAGATAGTCCCAATTACCTTCACTAGGACTGTTTCCAAAGCCTTACATAAATGGAATCTGGTGTAAGAGGAAGAAATTTCTATTTTATTGGAGCTGGAGTATTTTAGAAAAGTGATTTTGTGGGTGGAGCTATTCAGAAATGCACATAAAAATATATATAGAAAATAAGGGGAAATTTGAAGAGCTGTGTCCTCTTTTCAGAAAATTATAGACACGAGCAAATGCTGAGATGTAGACTTACAAACTGGCCTATGAAGAACATGGCAGGAGAGAAAAGACTAATTTTAATTATCCTACTGGCAATTTAGTTTCAGATAAGCACCAGTTTAAGAATGAGCAGGTGATGTACAGATTTCGCTATGATGATGGAACGTACAAGCCAAGAAGTGAATTGGAAGACATAGTGTCCAAGGTTTGTATTACCATTCTTAGATGGAACCTTGTGATTTCCATCAAAAGACTTTGCTCTGTATCTGAATGCTGCTTATCTTTGTTGTATTAAGCTGTCCATCCTAATGCCATAGGAGACATTCCCTCTAGGGAGAGGAAGCAGGACTTTGCAATAAATAACAGAACAGTTATGACTGCACCCCAGACTGACTGCAACCCTAATATAGTTAAAAAAAGGCCTTAAAGGAAAACAGTAGGCCATAATACAGAATGTCTGCTGAAAATCTGAACATTATGGTTCAGGGAGATAGAAGAGATCAATATTTAACTACTCTTCCTGATAATTGTATGTCAAATGAGTTCTGCTGATCCCATATCTGCCCATATACCTTTAAATAAATCTGATTTCTTCTTATGGACATCATTTCATGGCTTTCATGAGTTAGTCATGAGTAATGATTAATAGAGAAAATTTTGGAATGGAGATGATTTGAGATAAAAGAACAGTTTGTTTTTCTTTTTTTTCTTCTGGAGAGAGTGAAGGAGAATGTTTGACACAGAAGATAAGAGAACTGTTATGAAAACCAGTTAATCAGTAGATAATTCCAGCTGAGTAGAGGCATCAGTGTCCAGGTTTTGCTAGCTTTAGCTAGCCAGTGTTTCTTTGAAAAGGAAAAAACTGATAACACTGTGCATCTTTCCTCCTTCAGGGTGTGAGGCTCTACTGTCGACTGCACTGCCTGTATACTCCAGTGGTAAAGTAAGTTCCCCTTCATAATCCCCTCATATATATTATCTGGCTTCTTTAAAAGCGTGGTGTTTACTGCTGAAAACTGAATCTCCTAGGCTGTGGTCCTTTAATGTCTTCTTACCCTGTCTTTTTGCCCCTGACAAACCTAATGTTAGCCTAAAGGAGTTAGCTTTTAGCCAAGGTCATTGTGCAAAGCCTGTTACTTTCTGCTTGTGCCTTTGGACCGCTGCTTTCTCTGCTGTCTTCACACTGCTGATCCCTGCAAGCATGCTAGCAAGGTTGGTGAGACCTACTTTTCTGGTATGACTTTCCATCTAGAAAATGGGTAAAACTGCTTGGAGTAGCAGGTGAATGTGCCAAGAGGATCTGGAGAAATCACAAAAGTTGTCTTCCGTGGAAACCTAGAAGTTGCCATGTAGCCTTTGCCTTTATGGTTTTCTTTTAAATAAACTCTGACACTGATGTACTTTGAGGACAATATGATATACCCCACTGGAAACAAAGCATGCCACTTAGGGAGCTGATACATAAAAACTAAAACCTCTGGAAAAATCTGAGATTAAAGAAGGTTCTGATTATGCCTCTGATCTACTTCAGAGAAGTTGTGAGGGTGGGAGAACTTGCTCCCACTTACACATGTGATAGACAGTACTTGAGTGTTTAGATGAGCTAGGCCCTGTGAAAAAGGTCATACTCCTCTAGTTTCTGTGAGACAGCAAGGTTCTGCCAAAATTTCACTGGTTCCCACCATTGAAATGTTTGACTATTCACCTGCAGCTCATGGTTCTGGATAACATTCTATGCCCTACTCCTGTTCAGGCTAGATTGAAATGGAGGGAAAAGTCAGTGAATTCATGTTGAAATATTCATCCTGACACACATTTAACTACACACTGAAAGACTGGGCCTTGGACCAAGATACTGATGCCAGCTTATTCAAAACTCTAGCTCCATGTCAGCATCTGTATGAAAATGGTGGGAGTAGCTTCTCACAACCTGGAAACCCCTACTCATTAGTACTCAGTATTTTAATACATTCCTTTATTGTTCTGACATTTCAAAAGCACATTTTCTCAAGATAAGAGTGTGAGGGAAAAACTGCCCAGAAGACTCCCACAGCTTTGTGCTGGGTTTAGCACATTACTGGAAGACAAGTCAAAAAATGTGTGTAAGCACTATGAGGAAACCTTTTGTTCTGAGGACACACAGTTCTGGAAATGCTGTCATGTGTTTTGGTTGGTTTGTTTTGGTTTTTTTTCCCCAAGTTCTGAAAGTTCTGCTTCTGTTTCTAATTCCTGACACCCTGCTTACTGCAAACACACAGGCATTTCTACTGCATTTATTTACAAAAGCCAGTCACAACATATTTATATCTGTAGATGATTAGTAAAAGGAACATGAATATGATGGAATTTAGATGGTGGTTTGACGTTACATTTTTAGAAAAAAAGAAATATGAAATAGTGTGATACTATTGAAAGAGCACAGATCTGTTGATTTGACAGAACTGAAGAATAAAGTCTTCTCTTCAGCTGCTGTATAGATAACATCCGGGCTCCAAAACAGTCACAGTGGCTGTGAAAGTTTTCTTCCTCAGTCATGCCAGTGGAGCTCCAGCTTGAAACAGAACGACCACCTCCAAGGGTGAGAGAGGAATTAGTTCTTCATAGCCCATTCAACATTTGGCCTCTCTACTGAGAGTCTCAACAAGAGGGAGCCAATTAATGCAAATTAATTGTGGTAATGGCTTTTGTGATGTGGAACTAGGAACTGGATCAAGACCACAAAACTTACTTCACACGGGCCAGTAAACAGCCTTAAAATGGAAAGAGCTTTTCATTCCCTCATGAGTTGGATTAAATCCAGTGACCTGGAGGTGAAAGGTGTTAGAGCCCAATGTCCTGAGCCACATAGTCCTCTTATATTTGTATCAGAATTCTTTAGAAGTATTTTATGAAAAACTGAAAACATTAATTATCTTTGTGGCTCTGAGAAGAGGAATGGAAGAAAACTGCAAACAGCAGCAAGTTACAATAGTTTCTTTTCCTTGTTTCAGGAATAGTGCTGCTCTCTACAAGGGCTGTGTGTGAGATGGTGCAAGTTCTGTTACAAGACCCGAATACAGCACTTCTTTTTTTTTATTTACAATGGCTGAAATTATCTAAGGACATAAGGAACACTGTGTACTCATATTTGTATCTGGCTACTCTGTAGCAAGAGGGAGTAAAATCTGAACAGATGCGAAGGGTCAGGAAAATCTCTCTTGGCAGAGCAGTCTAAAAGGTGCTTAATTCAGTGAGCCTAACGAAAAGGGGGCACAAAGGGAATACGTAGGGTCACTGTCTATGAGCACATTGGTGGGTAAACACCAGAGAACTATTTAAGCTTATACATAGGGCTGGCACTGGGCCAATAAATGTAATCTGGACATGATTTAGGATGGGAGCTAGAAGGTGACTTACAGACAGAAGAATGTGATTTTCAACAGAACCGATCGTGGCAATATTCTAACCTGATTTAAAGCAGCAGCTCAGTACATCTGTGAAAAGAATGCCCTGGTTGTCTCTGGCAGGAATATGAGCTCATGAGGATGGCTTGAAACAGCATCTAGAGAAGTTTGAAGTAACACTGCTCTGTCTTGATCTGAAATACCCTCCTAATTCAAGCTGTTACAAAAGTTTAAAAACTAGTCTTTTCTAGAGAAAAAAGAATATCTGCTTCTTATCTTTGTCTTATTTATTTGTGGCTGGCAGACTCTTTTTTTCCCATCTATAATTCTTCTCCTTTCCTCAATAATAGTAGGTCACTAGTATATGTGGGTTTAGAGGTTAAAAGAATTTTTTACCTTTTTGTCCTGATTTTCCATTAATTCTCTTTCTTAATTAGAGACCGTGACTATCACCTAAAGACCTACAAATCAGTAATCCCTGCAAGTAAACTAGTGGATTGGCTTATTGCACAGGTAAGGAAATTTTTGAGATACTGCTGTCTTTGACAAGGAACTTAATTTTTCAGTTCTATTTAAAAGTAAATACAATACATTTATCTAGGGAATATGACAACATAATTAAACGTGTTCTGATTCTTTGAACTTACAATTTTATGCTTTTTGCTATTGTTCATTTGGTGAAAACTTGTCATTTGGCAGCATGGAGATGAAGGGAGGGTGTGCCACATTGCTCCCGCTCACAGAGGCAACTGCACATTCTGGTTTTGTCTTAAGTGATGGTCTGATTCACAATCACATTGCATCCTGTAGTGTCAAAAATGACATAAAGGGAGCCTAGTTGGAATGAGAATCAGACCTCTGACAACCAGGGATGTTGTCCTTCAGAAATGTTTCCCGCAATTGCGTTTGACATCCTGCTACATTAATAAGATTGATATGATTTAAGGTTGTTCCATGCCAAATAACTGAATGAGAGTGGAGTAGACAGTTGTTTTCCTGTTAAGAGCATAGAGGAGAGCAAGGATATTAGTACAGATATTGTCATATCAGTTACACGTGATTTAACTGGGTCTGCTTCATGGAAGGCTGAGGGGTTAAAAAATAAGTCTGCTGTGGCCAAAGAGAGGTGTAATCTGGCTCATCAGGCCAATAGAATTGTTAATCATACAGCTATAGGCAGTAGAAAGACTCAGTAGCAATGTAAAGCATCAGCTCTTGGTCTGGAAAAGGTAGCTCATTTCCTTCCCCATTTTTCTTAATTGTGGTAGGTTAATGTGGCTGTTAGTTCTCCTGTTTACTGAACTCTGTATTAAGAATGAACCAGAACATGCTACAGTCAGATATGGACATGCAGAAGACTCTAATTTATATATTGTGTGGGTGCGTACGTACACGTGTGCAGGTGCAAAGATGAGGGAAATTTCTTCTGTGCTTAGTTAAAGAGGAACATTGTTAAATGGTTAAGTTGGTGTCAATTTGCCTGTAGATCCTTACAAATAGTAACTTTCAGGGGGGTTTGCTTGAAGTTTTCATACTTAGATGGAACTGTTTTCTGGCTACCATTTCATACTTTGGCTGTATTAGCTAACAACAGATTTCAGTGGGAGCTAATGAATACTCAGCTTTTTGAAGAGTAGTGTACTTATTTAAATGCTCAAATACCTACCTTTAAGTTTAGGCATCTCTTTGTGAAAATCTTAGTAATGGAGTCTGATCTGATTACTTGTTACGCAAAAATGCTGGGACATATTTATTTCTGTTTCCAACAACCAGTTTTCATCATGATTTTAGTTTATAAATGGTGCACAAAAGAAATTTGGATTGTTGTTTATGTTAGATTTAATGACATAGGGGTGACCATCCTGAAGGATAGTCTTTCTCATTTCTGTTTGCAATTTAAACTATAAATGCCAGTTGGAGCCCTCCTTATTAAGAAAACTGTTTCTCGTTTCCTTGACCTTTACAAATATTCATAAGACTCAACAGAGCAAAAGAGTAAGAATTTTTTTTTTTTCAAATCAAGAAATGGTAACAATTCTAGTTTGTACCCTGATTCTCCTACCTGGAGACTGTTATACTTCTGAAAAGAGGTAAGTTGGGTCCTCAGTGAGGCTTAATGTTGTGTACGTTTGAACAGCTGTATTCAAACGTGGCACGTGTTGTTATCCTCCGTGTGTTGTATACACTCGGAGTCTGGGACTGCATAGGCATTAAGAGCTCTTCTTATTAGATGTTCAGAGCATTTGTGGCTCTCTAGACATCAGGATTCTGAAGTTGCTGATTGTCTCTGACCCTCAGGTTTATTAATAAGGGTGCTGTGATATGCTAGAACAGATTATTCACTCTGAAGGAGTTTTTGCATGTGGGAGAGGATGGTCAAGGGATATCCTAAAGACTTAGAGATTTAATGCTGAATTTGCTTGATGTCTTTTTATTGTTTATAGAAGTTCACAATAGCTGGATACTATTGCAGTTAACCCCATAGTATATCTTAGTGTCTCATGCACAACTTGCCTGAAAGCATTAAGTATGATGGTGCAGAGAAGCACATGTAAGCAAAGGGCCGACTGGAGATGGAAGAGTTTAGAAGCACAGAGTCAAAGCCTGGGAAACACAATGCTGATACTAGAGTTCTCTGCAGGCATTACTTTAGTGTCCCTTTGAATGTAACAGAGAAATTAATTCAGTAGTGAGAGCCTGAAAGGAGAAGTATCTGATCCATATCATGGATTTAGACTGAAAGTGTCTGAATTATGGTCCCCATATATATATTTAGAGGTAATCTTTGAAGGGAAGGGGCTCATTCTTTCATTGATTCTGGACCTTCTCAGCTTCATTTTACAACCTAATCTTCCACTGAGAACAAAGAGGATCACAGACCTCATGGATGTCTGAGCTCTTGGACTTCACAGAATGTTAGGTGCTACTAAGGGTGCTCTAGACCACCCTGCCACAAAACCAGTACTTTTGTCATCTGGCTAAAGATCTATATCTGGACCTCCAGAAATTATCTGTGATTAAATACTGCCAATTGAGTCCACCAGTCCTAAGCCTAAGAAGCTTACAATGGCAATTTTGTGGAAGGTGGAAATAAAGAAACAAGTGCAAAGTAGAAACCTTGTTGGTAAGAAGCTTTAGGTCTTTTGTGCTGGTGGGTTTCATCTTTATCCATTGATCCATCCATCCAACCATTCCTTCTTTCTATTGCAGTATATATTGCACCTCTCTGTGCATTGCATTTCTTTAGGTTTTCTTCTTGCTTGGAAGGAACACTTCATAAGCTCAAAACTCTTCCATGGTATCAACAAAATATTTAAAAGTAGTTTGGTTGCTTTTCCTAATTTATCTGTGTTTGTCTGCTTTCTTTTCTCCTACATGGGGGTTGTAAACAATCTAGGTCAGAGACCATTGTAATTGCCAGGCTTATGCATCTCAACACAATTAGCCATGAACCATGATTAGGGCTTTAGACATCATATCATTACCAGAAGTGAACAACAATAATACTAATAGTAATGGTGGCAGTAGTAATAGAAATAATAGTAGTATGCTCTGGACATGATTCTTTACTATGGTACTGACTGTACACTGTTTCTATAATTCTGCTGACTCAAATTCCATGATTGTGTCTGAATAAACCTAAGTTATCTTGTCAAATCTGGTGTGTACCTAGTTTCGTATCCAAGGTCTGTGTAAAAACTTATGAGAGACATGTTCTATCAAGATTGTAAGTGGTTCTTTTTTCTTAAGATTTTTGTTACTGCTTTCATTGTATTTGGACAAATTGCTACATAACATTTAGACATATATACAAATGAGCTGAAATGATCTATTTTAAGTTAGTTTTTTATAATTAGATAATGTTGTTTTGGGAGGGGAATGTTTTGAAACCAAGTTAACATCATCAGGCGTAGCTAAGTCTGGTTTAGAGCCTTCCTACACTAAGATTTTGTTCCCTAAACCAAAAGTAGATTCCTAATGGTTAAGAGAGTAACATTAGAAGACATTTTTCCTCCAGTTTGTTTACACTTGAAAGAATAAATTAGAGTTTTAAGTCCCAGCCTCTGTAAAATAAACTACTCATCCCATAAAGTAGCACAAAGCAAGTGTTGAGAATTGTCGCATGACAGGATGTTGAAAATGGGGGAAAACTTATGGAGACTTGAAATTAGTTTATATTAAAAGTTTAACTTCAGGTTCATTAAAGCTCTTCTCTTGGCTTTCCTTGTGTGATTACATAACCATGCAGTTCCTTCAGAACTGCCTTGGTCTTTCTCCTACCAAGACAACAGTATTTAGTTCTTATTGGGTAAATGTCATGCCATTATTTTGCTCTCAGAAAGTCTTTTCGACAAGAGCCAGTAGTGCTGCTCATTGGCAAGACCCAATCCTGTTTTATCCTGTATTTAAATAGTACCTTTACACCATAGCAATGTTCTTTGCCAATATTTGCCTGGCAAGTAGGTGCTGCTCTCCTTAGTAGGACATGAAGTAGGACTGACAAGATCAGAGGGCGTGTGGTCTGCAAGTACCAAGATTTTGGTTCTTTGGTTTACTTAAAACAAAGTCAGCACACTAGTGTGCAGTTGCTGTTAGAGCTTGGGGATATCCAGTTCTCCAGATGGAGGGGAAAAAAGGAAGTGTAATACTTGTGTAGGGTATGGATTCTAATTTAGTAGGACTAAAAGTAATACACTGAAATTGCTCCTCTAACAAAGCAACAGGTTCCCTGCCTGCTGGAATGAACTGTCCAACTACTTTGAGTGAGACAGAGATCCCAGATGCCCATTTGGGGACTGGGAAGCAGGTAACCTTGCATCAAGTGACCAGTGCTCACAGTGTCTTTCATTTGGGTAAGACTAGTGGTGCCTCCTGATTTTTACCAGCACTCTTTATAACTTATGTACTAAAAAGTACAACCAGCATGTTTTTAGAGTCTCCACTTGTGCTGCAAATTAGCAGATACATAGAGAAAACTGGGCATTTCTTGTATTTAACTGAATTGTAGATGCAAAACTTAAGACTGCCATTTCAGATAAATTTGCAAGTCCTCTTTGATACTTGATTTGAAATACTAAACTCAGGGCTACAGATAGTGAGAAACTGAAGCCTTTGTTCATAGGTCTGTGTAAGAAGAGTGCCACTGCAGTTGTAACCAGTCTGAACTTTGGAGTTCAGGTACACTGGGTTTACTCAGGTTTTTCTCCTTTTGGTTGAGTGTAATGAGATCTTATAGCTTCTTTCTCTAGGAATGAGTTTTATTATCTCTGGCTAATGGGTCCTAAAGTCAGACACTATTTGCAAATAAAAAGTCTTTACACTGAGATAATATTATGTCCCTTTGTGGTTTAAACAACTACTGTCCAGAATCCTGGTCCTTGTCCTCCTGGTTCCTGTAGAAGGCAAAGGCCTGTAGAAATTGAGATGTGGCCAACTGGGTAGCTGTTTTAATTTCTTGCTTAGGAAGATGTAATATTTATCCTCTTGTTTCTAGGGAGACTGTCAGACTCGTGAGGAAGCCGTCGCACTGGGTGTTGGACTCTGCAATAATGGCTTCATGCATCACGGTAACACATCAGTATTACCTCCCACAGCACATTAGAGGAGCTTTTGCTTCAGTCAGACTAGCTGACTGTCTGAAAATCCCTTTTCTGTAGGCTGTGCAATACATGTATACAACTGCAGGCATCCCAGCAGGTCCTTCTAAAAAGCAGTCTTCAAGCTTACACAAAATGTCTAAGCCCTAGTACTTTCCCAAATGAATCCCCTTGCTAATAGTTATGATATAAGCCCTGAAGTGATTAGACAAGCTAGAAGGGACATGTTTTTTCATGGCATCTCTTTCAAGGGTCATCAGACCAATGCGCAAGGCAAGTACTGTCCTGAAATATCATCAAGAAATGTCAGGCACAAAGTAAAATGGCCTAGTTCTGTCCACTTGGACAACAAGCACAATCCTCAGTGCTGAATCTCTGACACTTCCAAATCTGAAGTGCTAAATAGCCAACTTATACATCGTTCATCCTCAGTGATGCTGCTGCTAAACTGGGAAAGTGAAACGACATCTGTATCAAATAGCACAAAGTCCCTAGAGTGAAACTCAGTTTGTCCAATGAAACATCAAGATCAGTCATAAATAACATTTGCTCTCCATATTTTGAATAGTGGTTTTGTAAGCAGATTATTGTAAATAACTAATAGAGAATTTGCATAGTATTTGATAAGAACATAAGAATAATTGTTTTTCTTTAAAGAATTTGATCTGGTTTAAGCCCTGTAAACTTCTGGCATTCATAGCATCCTTTGGCAAGGAGTTCTTTTGCATAAGTACATGTTGAATGCAGTTGTTCCTCAGCTTTTAAAATTGACTGTTGGTGAAGTTTAAAGTCCCCAAGTCTCATATTTGAAAAACATGTTAAAGAACTTTGTTGTACCTTCAAGAACTTCACAGATCTTATTTCCCTCTCAATTCCTTTTTAGGTTGAAAAGCATTAATCTATGCAGTCATATCTCTTTAAACAGCCATTTTATCCCTCTTTGCTCCTTTTCTACTTCTACCATACTCTTTTTGACGTGGGAAAGAAGCATAAGGTTTTGAGTAGCTTCTTTATTCCAAGTAGATCTTTTGCATTTTGTATGCATTCTACATGCCAGGGAGGTCAAACATCATGTCATGAGCTACTACACACTGTGAAGAAAAGAGTGCTGCTCAAATACCATATTAGCCTAAAAATAAAGAGCTGAGTAGCTGATTTGACAGGGATCCATCTGGTCTTTGTTCTGTAAAGACAGGCAAAATATCTAGAATTTCCTTTAACTATTTTTTGTTTCTCTCTTTCTGTGTGTAAATGCACTTATGTATTTCATATATATTGTTTCCAGTCCTAGAGAAAAGTGAATTTAAGGATGAGTCCTTATATTTCCGCTTTTATGCTGATGAGGAGATGGAAGGCACCAGTTCCAAGAGCAAACAATTGCGTAATGACTTTAAGCTTGTGGAAAACATCCTGGGAAAGAGTCTCCTGGTAAGAAATTTGTTAACGTAAACCTTGATGTTTCTGTGAAACTAGTATTGTTTTATATTACAGGACGATGAGAAGGAAAACTGTGATAGAGTAGAATTAAAGTGGAGGATTGTACCTGTGGTTAGGCTTTTTTTCACTGCATACATACTCATTCTTGAGGTACTTTGCTGTAGAGCTCCAACTTCTGCAGCTTTGTCTTTTCTAGCTGGACAAACTAGATAGCTTATTCTAGTAGCAGCAAGGGAAACCTGTAGGGTGCAGGCTCCCTTCCCCAGTACGTCACATCCTATTGCACTACTGCAATCCTACTGCACTACTTTGGAGCTTTGGATTTACAGCTTGCACACACACACGTACAAATGCAGGTAAATTTTTCTTATTTCTGATAGGTTTCAAGAAAAGAGGAGACTCAGAGACATGCCCGTTTCACCTAGTTCAGAGCCCAACCCCTTTCTATTCCCATGAAGCCCATGAGAAAGTCTGGAGGTGACTTGGGAGCTGGAGGCATTGTCTTAGAAAACACCATATATTTCTTGAGTTTGCTGAGTAGTGTTGGTGTGGTAGAGGAGAAAGTAATGTAATGGGCACTACTATCTCAGGAGAGGTCTACTGTCAAGTTTAAACACAGTTTATGTTTAAATGTAGTTTAAACACCCTTATATGCAGGGTAGATTCAGGTGCAAGTTAAAAAAATGATAAGAACACAGATGTTTCAGGATGTCATTGTCTACGTGATATGAATATACCCTGTATTACTGGATCAACTATCTGCTGTACTTTGTTTATGCAAGTAATTTTGTAAAAAACACTGTTCTTTATGTTCATGCCTTTGCAAGATTACTGTTCTCTCCAGATTCCCATCTCACTAGATGCCATCTCAGTCCTTACTGCGCTGGGATTATTCTAACACCATTTGGACTTGGTAATCACATTAGTACAAACTCTGTTCTCAGATCTTTGTTTACTGCCAGTGGGTCAGAAATTGTAAAAGCAGAATTGCTGGAAAAGATCCAGAGGTCCATTATATGGGAATATTTTTCCTGTGGTTCACACAAATTCCACTGTCATACTGTTGTCTTGTCGCCCAGGAGACCAATATGTGTTTGTTCCAATGGCCAGAAATATTATTTAAAGCACCATGGTCCCTTAAAATTATTCCAGTGCCAGAGACTGGAGTTTCAGGTTAGTAAGATTATCCTCATGGACAGATGTTGGATAAAGGGAAGCAGTTCAAACTTGATACACTCTGGGTTTTTTTAATTGTGATTTGTGAAGCACTCAGAGAACAGTTTTAGGTAAGTTGGTGGAAACTGCCCTTGTTCAGGTAATTTTAATTTGCCACCTTATCAGGACAAAACAGTTTGAGGAAACATTGACAAGTGTGTCTTTTTGGCTTTTTTTTCTGTCAGTTCAAGGCACTTCTGCTAAAGTGCTAAAATTCAACAGTAATGTGTTAGCTGTGAAATGAGTTCTTTGATTCTGTTCTCTGTTAATGTAATAATAATTTAATATTCACTAAAGTGACAGAAAAAACAAGCATACCTTGTACATGGACTATTACTGTAATCCCTAATTGGTCTTTCCAGTCACGCCATAACTTGGTAACTGAAATATTTGCAACAGAAATAATTTCAGTATTACATTTATTGTGTTTCTGAAGTGCATCAGTCAGCCTCTGTCAAAATAAAGGCCCGTCTCAAAAAGTAAATCTGAGATGAACAGCACGTGCTGAGTAAGAAATCTCCTACTTAGAGGACACAGATTTTTGCTGAATGCGTAGTTGTCATGCTAGAGGTATGAGTTACCCTCTATTTCACAAATAAATTGGCAGTCCCCTGAATGTTTGAGAAGAGCCCACAAGTAGCAGTACAGTAAATGCATTGCACTTATCTGAAAAGAAAAAAAAAAAAAAGTGCCTGACTTCTCTTTGGTTCCGTGTTTAGCAGTTGTGAGCAGCTGGAATCCTGAGGCTTTGCTGTCTGAGGAACATCACTACTTGCCTGATTACACTCATGATAGGGCATTGGTAATTCCTGTCCCCTGATCCCAGCATAGGAAGTTTAATGGAATGTCCTCAGCACTGGCTTTTGAAACATGCTTTCCTACTGCCATGAAATCGTAGCTGTTTAATGGACAGCTTCCCCCACCTCACTCATCTGAATTTGCTCTATCGCAGGAGAGATTGCCCTTGAAAACAGAAAGTAATAGAAACTTTGGCAAATACATCATTAGAAATACCAAGGGAAAAGAAGTGTTTTCAGTCTGAAAAAATGCATTTCAAATAAAATTTAATCCTCATTTATTTGTGCAGTTGTTTCTCATTGAAGACAAATGAAATGTTTCTCATCTTGACAAAGTGAAAAAATATACAACATTCCTTGCATAGTTGAAGAGAATTTGGATTTTGGATTGACTCCAAGCATTGTGATTTGATTACTGCCAGTGTGCTGTTAACGTGTGATCAGCATCTGTACTTGTTAGCCCAAGCTTGGACTTGATGATCTTAGAGGTCTTTTCCAACCTTAATGATTCTATGATTCTAAGCCAGCCATGACATGAATTGAAGCTGGCAGTTTGGAGCTAAACAAGGACAGGGGTAGTTGCCTGTAGAATGGGCCTCCATCAAAGTTGCCTGAGAGGCTTAATGCACACAAAATGCTAGATGCTACAAAAATCTAGATGGTACCAGAAGATGCTACTGTATCACTTATCTGACTTCAAAAGAAAAGCACTTCCAGTGATTTCTAAAGATAATGCCTGTGTACATTTGATGTAGCATTCCCAAAACTGTCATGCTGGATTTGAGATCTGGACTGTAAGTCTAAATCTCATCAACTTTCCAGATCTGTGATATATTCTACATTCCTCCAGGATCTTCCATGTTTCTTATTGTTGTTAGTGTGTTGCAGCAGTTGCAGGAGATAGTGGTTGCCCTGTCCCACTGCCGTTCACAGCCAGGGCTGTGACATGTCCTGGAATTTATCTCATGCAGGGGCCTGAGTACTGTAGCATATTTGATGAAAGCCAGTGGTTTGAGCACAGAAGTCAGGGTTGCATGGGTTTTAATTTAACTTGCTACATGAACTTGCTCTGTGACCTGAGCAAGTCCTTAATCACTCCATGCCTCAGTTTACCATGTGAAAATTAGGATGCTAAATCTCATCTATCCTTAGGACTTTGCTACTGCTGTTACATTTAGAATCAGATTTCAAAATTAAACTGTCCATATAATTTAGCACCTCAAACATCGTTTTTAGATAATAGGTAGTATTATTGTTTGAGTTCATGCCTTTTCTGTTTTAAACCAGCTAATCCAATAAACACAGCATTCACCTTAAAATTCTTATAAAAGTATAGAATAGTATATTGCATCTCTTCAAATCATTAAGAAATCATACTAATTTGTATTTCTCAAAGCAATGCATGGTCCTTAATAAAAATCTCTTCCATCTTTAATCATTCCAGGAGAATTATTTTTGTGTGTTATGCAAATATAAAATGATCTAACTGCAAAATTTCATCAGAGAGAGAGCGAAAAAGAGATTTCCCTTTGTTCTTCATGGTACTAGTGAACCACAGTCTATTGGAGCTTGAGAATTCAAATAATTGATTTAAAACAGCCCTGGGAAGAAAGCCACTAATAAGAGCCCATCCTCTGGGATTTCTGATCTCCTGAGGAGACAGGCTGGCAAGTCGGTAGGAAGAGGCATCCATCATCCAGGTGTATGTGGCCAGATAGGGACTTTGAGTGGATTCAGTTACTAAAAATTACAGTGAACTCTGAAGTGAAACACATCCTTTAGGCTGTAAATCTTTCACTGTTCAGAATGGGCAGTTCCATTTCAGTGCTCAATTTCAAAGCTCACAAATCACAAGAAACTTTGAGTCAGTTTGTATATATTCAGCCTGTTTTGCTAATGCAGCAAAACATACTTTTAAAGATGATAGCAGTAGGGGGTGGCTTAGATTCTGGAACTTCGCATGGGAAAGAAATACTGTCTTTTCAAATTTTGTTTTAGTGCCTTAGAGCTGTGGACTTTTGAAAGGCTGAAGAGGCAGGAACAACCTGAGAGATGTGGCAGGAAAATGGCTCTTTTCAAATGAATGCTGCTGAGAGCCACAGAAACCTCTGTGAAGTTTTGTGAAGCATTCAGACTCAACATTATCTGACAAGTCACCTCTCCTCAAGAAATTGTTACCCAAGCCAGAGTGTTCATGTGTGTCCAACAGAGAAGACTTTATGCCAGAGAGCTGTAGGGAAGACTGTGAGAGCAGGATGGGCATCCTGGACCCTAGTTTAGGAAATGGTGGTTGATCTGCCTAATGCTGTCTCTTCTGCCACTGGTGAAACCGAGTTTAGGCTGGGAGTTCCTGCTTCGGTGTGATACAGATGTAATAAATAGACCATTCTTTGCATAGCTTTTCATCCTCCTGTCCCTGTCTGCTCCCCTGCCACCAATTCTCTTTGAATATGTTCTGACTACATGTGCCCCCTGGTTTTGATTATACATGCTTATTTTTCATATGGTTTCATTTTTTAACATGGTTGTCTTTCAAGATTAAACAGCTCCTGCCATACATTGAAAAAGC
Organism: Merops nubicus; assembly: GCF_000691845.1. Taxonomy (NCBI): domain Eukaryota; kingdom Metazoa; phylum Chordata; class Aves; order Coraciiformes; family Meropidae; genus Merops; species Merops nubicus. The sequence goes on from NW_008599461.1 coordinate 127,141, forward strand.
CGATTGGATTTCAGGGGCACAGAAATAATTCTTATAGGTGGCAAGTTAGTTAATTGCTTTGGACTCCTTAGGGATGAATGGAATTAAGCTGTGGAATGGCAAAGTATTACTACTTCATAATAAAGAAGGAATTGTACCCTTCTCCAAGAGTCACACATTGAACATTATCCATAGTCTATCTTTATATAAGAGAGTCTCCCCAGTACAGAAGTGTCAGTGCACAGAATGTGAGATTTCTTGCTTTAAAACATGGTGATAAAGTTGCTGATGTTGATACACTTGAGGCTTCTTAAAAGTGTTTTCAATCTTTGCTTTCAAACAACACATTTTTGCAGTACTAATGAACAGAGAAAGGTAGGCTATTAAAAATGATAGCATATAAAAGATCTTCATGCACAGTGATGCTAGCTGCACCCAAGAGATCATCTACATTTGTGTAGCTGTTGTCTTCTTAAGTTTGGCAAATCAAAGCCACCAAATTTTTCAATGTGTTTTTCACATATCAAAAAATCATATTTCAAAAATCCAACAGAAGAAACTGAACAATCCCTTCAAATGTAAAATGAGAATCAGAGGGGAGAGCTATACTAGAAATTTTCTATTTAATCCCAAATGTGAAGTTATAAAAGTACCTATTGTGTTGGGTTGCAACTCATTACACTTGCAAAACTAGAAATCTAACCAGTAATATACAAAATTTTCCAAGCTGCCCTTTTAGTGGACATGCATAAATAGCATTGCTTCTGAAAATATTTTGTTAGAAATATCCAAGAATAGCAAACTTAACTTTCAGTCTTTCTCCTTTCCTGTCTATCATTTAATCTGAACATCATCTGATGAGGATTTTTTCCCTGCAGATATATTATGTCCTGCATTATTTTAAAATGGCTGTATGGCTCCTGCAGGGAAAAGATGATTTGATTTCTTTAATTTTTTTGTAAGGTAAATTCTTGTAAAAGGACAAAGCTTATAAGCTGATGGCATTGACTTCAATAGAAAAAGGATGGTATTTTAAAATGGTGCAGGAATCATCAGCATCAAGGAAAAGGTTGGTTTTTTCCCCCAGTGGCCTGCTAGATTATAGATAGAGCTTTATTTTTCCTTTTAACTCAGTTCTAATTTATCAGATGATTCTGAAATGTGTACCGGTTGCTCAAATGTGAGATGCTTATCAGGTAGAATTTCCACTAGTCCATTTACCAGTGGGCAGGCTTACTTTATTTTTTTTTAAAACAGGATATGAGTTATTAAGCTTTTTTTCCCCCCTTTTAATAAACCACTAAAAAAGGATGAGTGAAACTTATTTTTGCCATGATTTATATTTTTTTTAAAAAATATTTATGAGGCAGGTTTGCTCAACTTCAGTGCACATAAAAGGAAGCAGATTCTCAGGAACTACCAAGCCTTCTGTCAACCATAAAAGGTGCAAGCTGAGCACATGACATGAGTCATGTGTTTTTTCCTTAGCACAAAGCTTATGTGTCTGTTCTCTAGACGAGAGACCTAGAGATGTCAGAAATTGTTCTCTCACTGGTCATCTAGAATTTTAGCCAGCAGACCAACTGCTATGTTGTAGATTTCTGTAGTGTGTAGCATTATCTATCACAAATAGCCCTGAGATCCCAAATTTAGTTGAAACTAATCGATAAGGACTTACAGATCGTTCATTTTTGGATATGTGGGGTGTATTTTAAAAAATAAATAAACTACTCCACTTTGATCTGTAAGCGTGTTCACCAATGGAAAATACTGAATATTGACAGATTTGCTAATCTAAAAGTGAAAGATCTAATGAAGGGCTAGAATTTAAATCCAAATACAGTTTCTAATAGAAGAGTTGATTAACCATTGGAACAAACTCTCAAGGGTGGGAATAGATTCTACATTTCTTAAAGACTGCAGATCATAACTGGGTAAGTCTGTGCAAATTCTGCATTGGTAAAGTAACGGCTCAGTGCAGAAATAACTGGATTAAATTTTACATCTTCTGTTACGTAGTGATCAGACCAAATGACATAGTAATCTCTTTCAGCTTTAAGATATAAAAGTCTCTGTCATTTGTGGATTCCATTGAAAGCCCAATTTCTCATCTCCATACTTCAGCTTTTCACCTAACTCCATATTTATGAAGCCTTAACCTGTGTTCTTTTAAGATTTTACCAGAAGAGGATGACTATGGGTTTGACATAGAAGAAAGGAACAAAGCAATTGTTGTGAAGTCAGTTCGACGAGGGTCTTCTGCAGAGGTAAGATCTGACATCCATAAATATTTTGGGTTTGGTACCTAAGAATATTCCAGAGCTTTTAAAAGGTACAAACCTACCCTTTAAAGTCTGTTTTATTTTAAAGGCAGTTAATACAAAATTTGGTATCTTCCACAATTCCTGTGGTAATAAACTGTTCCTGTAAGTTGTGAAGTGTTTTGGCATCTCTGGGTGACTCGCTAAATGTTTTTGGTAAATGATAAGAGAACAACAGTATCTCTGTGTGATGATAGATTACCTCAGGTTCATTATCAAATTAAATTTGAGGAGGGAAAGTAACATTGTTTTGGGATAGCAAAGATGTTCAGTGAGAAGCAGGTTTGAGTGAAAGGTATATTTTTAGGTTGGTATTTTTTCCTTTAATAAGCATGCACTCATTTCTCTCCCTGGTATTTTTAAAGAGTTCTACAGAATGTATTTGCTTTGTTTCTTTGAGGCACATAGGTGGCCCAAATGTCATAGGTTCTGAGTGTTTCATAATAGTTTGAATATCCATACAAACCCCTAGAGTTGATAACACCATGTCATCCCCCATTTACCAAAATAAGGCACAGAAAGACTACAAGTCTATTTTTTTAATAGCTGTTTAGGTGCTTTTTAGCACCTGTGAAGATAAGAGGACTAAATGACTTGTCCAGGGTTTCAGAGTAAATTGTGTCAGCACGTAGACAGTGCTTCTGATTAAAAGCCCAGGACAACCATTACAGAATATTTTAATGGCAACATTCATTTGTTGATCACTGCTTTAGGCTACAGATAACTCCTGGATGACTTGCTCAGTGCAAACAGCTGAAGTGGACAGATTGACTTTAGTAAGTTGAAAATGCCAAACAGGAAGGAATTTTGAACTTAAGTTTAATATTAGAATTAAATTATTTCAGTATCCCTGATTCTCATTTGGTTTATGGTCCCCAAAGAAACCAATCCTATGCTCTACCTCATGCTCAAAATCAACATAGGGTGGCCAAAAATTTTATTAATCTAAACCTCTGCTGTAAACCATTGCCTGACAGATGATCCTTCTGCCCTTTCTTTGGCTGGATGCCTGTGGAATATCCTGCAAATCTGTTGTGGTTTAAGACAACAGAAGCAACAGTTTTCTAAGGGATCTTTTTCTTGATCTTGCAAGACAAACTGTCTGTGACCATGAGCCCATCTTTTCAACTTGATCTTAAAATACTGCTCCAAAAAAGAACTAAATCTGCATCTTTCTAAGCCAGAGGGCTGTCAGCTCGTTCTGGCAAGACCTGAGGTACAACAGTAATGCATTTCATTACATTCTTGGGCTTTTTTAATAGCTCTGTGATACTAGAAAGATACCCAGCATGTAGTTCTGTATGGCTCAGCAGCTGTAGGCCATTTAGAGACCTTATGGCTGCTGTCACATTCTTTAGGGACAAAAATTAAGACATGCAACTTTGCTTCACAGTTCCCCTCATCACAGTGCACTGTATTCATTAGGACTGTTAGACATCAGACCAGAGTAAAATTTCACATTCACCAGTTAGGTGGGAACAAATTTATTACTTGCATGGATTTATTCAAGATTAATGCATTCTATTTGAATTTGGGATTGTGCTGTCTTTTTCCTGGTATACCTGGAACAAAATTCTTATGCATAGGTTGTGGCAGCACATTGAACTTCATGCATGTGCAACGAGGATCTTTGAGGTTTTTATTCAAAATCAGAGTTACCAAGCATTGTTCTTCCTGTTATTAGTGTCTTCTTTCTTCTCAACGTTTTTTAGAAACTGCTTTGTGAGCTGTTAGGTTTACCTATGCCAGAAGCAGTAGCCAAACTATGTTTAAAAGTTGTTAAGAATTGCTGGAACATCAAACTCCTGTACTGATAGACTATTTGAACTGCAGATTGGGAACTCTTTGCTGAACATGTGTGTTCAGCTTCTCCGTTCTGGCCCTTAGACAGGACAGGGCTATAGTGGGCACTACGCCTGCACTTCTCCTGATCCTGAATGATGAGCAGCTCTCAGCCTGGGATTGTCCCCACCCTGCCCCTGGCAGCAGCTGCCTCTGACTGTTAGCACTTGCTCAGCTCACCTAGACAGTGGGCCACAAAAAATCATCTAGCAGTGGTTGGTTGATGTGGACTGTGGCACATCCCATGCCTATCCCAAGTTCATGTGTCTTCAGAAAGACCTTCAGAAAATGAATGTCTCCTCAGTTTGTACCTTACCTTCCTTTTGAAGCCATCTTGCTTGCAGGTTATTTGTAGCTGGGCTTATTCCCAGAGATTTTAATAATGGAGCTGTTTTGTTAATGATACCCCATCAGAAGGAAGCAAAGTGAAAAAAATTACCTTTTTTTGCAAAGACATGCATACCTGTGGAGTAGAATATTTATACAGATATTGGTGAAATCTCTCTGGTTTATGTAAATGCAGACAACTTTAAGGGTGACTGATAAATGATTTGATGAACCAACACTTTATATGCAGTATTCCACATGACAGTGCTCCTAGGAATATCCATAAGTAGAGAACAGTTGAATGTTGGACCCTGAACTTTCAGAGGTGCTGCCAGTGCTCTAAAATTTCTTGTGGCTTTTGTTTCATTTGCAGATGGCTGGCCTGCAGATGGGAAGAAAAATCTATTCCATCAATGAGGACTTAATATTCCTACGCCCATTTTCAGAAGTGGAAACCATCTTAAACCAGTCCTTCTGCTCACGAAGGCCACTTAGGCTTCTGGTAGCCACCAAATCAAAAGAGTAAGTGCCAAGATAGGAAGACAGAGAAGATTATCTAGAAATGTCAATTACTAAATATAAAATGCCATTGAAAGTTTCTGTCCTGTGTTATTCACTTAAAGGTGTAATAAATTTGGAAGGTCAAATTTTAGTTAACAAACCTGGAGAGAATGAAGTGGATGATTTGTTCAGGTCTATTTATTTGTTATTTATTTGTAAACTGTGTGGGTGCTTTCTTAACTCCAAAACATGGTTGTGAATGCCAGGGGAAGACGCTGTTAGACTGCCCAGAGCTCTGGCAGCCTCACTTAAAATGCAACTTTCTCTTCTCCTTGGTTTACCTGCAGGATTGTTAAAATCCCAGATTGTCCTGAAGCACTTTGCTTTCAGATACGGGGAGCAGCACCACCGTATGTTCATGCAGTAGGAAGAGGTAAGTAGAAAGGCTGTGGTACTGTTAAGCTTGGAGTGCAGCTAACTATATATACATGTATATAAAAAGTGTGTGTGTGTATTAAAAAAAAAAAATCAAGATTGAGGTTTCATTGTCAAACTTACTCTGAAAAAGTTCTGACAACTGGAATGACCATATTGGCTAGAAATCCCTGTCATAGAGAGGGATCACACTTGCCTGTAAGACAATAGAACAACAAGATTGTTCCTGCCTCCAAGTGTTTATAATCTAAATACAGTCCAAGAGAATGGTGTTATTATAAACTGAGTCTTGGGTCACTAATCCTGTCAACTCGGAACAAGGAGTAACTTAATTCTGCAGCAGAAGAACCTTAGTGATACTTCAATCCACAGTACTGTGGAAAGACCTTTGAGGAAGCATTATCACTTGAGCCCTTGCAAGCTAGAAATGCACTTGCTTAGTGAATCTGACCTGGTTTCTTCTGAGACTACTAAGATAGAGCTTTACAGCCACAACGAATAAAGATTTAAAGCTGAGATGGCCGAGAGGAAGTTGAGTTGTAATGCTGTTGCTTTCCCAGTACCTTTGCCTGTGATCAGCCACAGTTTGGATCTGAATGTGCTGTGCAGTCAGCAGGTTGGTAGACATATCATGTTTCCTAAGGGACATCACAAAATATGATGTCAGATGACTAATCCCTTTATATTGGCTTATACTACTGTAAATTGCCAATATAAGATAAAGGTGAACTGCTTTTCTTGGCCTTTTTAAAAGGACACTTTGACAGAGATATTTACTAATTCTGTAACTGAAATATGAACTGAGCTACAAATAAAGCACAGCTCTAACCTTTATTTTCCACAGATGCAAAAGGTATGAGCTTTCAAACATGTACCACTTCCTCCCTTCACAACAAACATATATACATGCAAGGAGTATACAGACAGCAGGCAGCACCTAAATGCAACAAACAGTCTTCTTAGGGGGACATATTTATTACACTCTTTCATAACAGCACCTATAGCCACCTTTTAACAGTCTGAAGAGTACAAACTGGAAGTGCCACCTAGAAAGATTCTCCTTTCTCAGGATTGTGCTAGCAAAAGACAAATTGCATTCGGAATAAAACTATGAATTTTAAATGCTGGTGCCTTAAAAATGTTAATGACCTTAACTGTTAGCTTCTAGGAGGTGGATCTGAGTCTGAATCTTGTTCATATGAATCTGGAACAAATCCACTGAAGTTGGTTATTACACTCTAGACTTACTCTAGTTTTAAGTACATCAGTCTTTTTCTTAGACCATGGCAAATTGTGTAACATGAAAGCATTCTGTAACTTTCAAGTGCAACAAGCTGAAACAAATGTAGATGTTTATATTTAAGCAAGACTTCAGCTAATGTAATCAGAAGTCTAGAAGAGCCATGTAAGAATCCAGAATTATTCCCCACAGGAATGTCAGTTTCTACCATGAGTGTCTTTAGATCTAGGGGATCTCTGGTTTTCCCAGTACTACTGGAAAAAAAAAAAAAAAAAGAAGGATAGATGCATGATGTTTTCCTTACACAACAAAGCTCTCAGAGTAAGTGCTTAGTAGCAGAAGTCTGACAGTATTCAGCTAGCTCTTCTTCCTCTTCTTAAACAGAAACCCTTTGCAAACTTTCCACTTTTTTCCTCTCTGGTTGATTTTTCAGGTTCTGAGGCTGCAGCTGCAGGCCTTCATCCAGGGCAGTGTATTTTGAAAGTTAATGGGAATAGTGCAACACATGGAAACTATATGGAAGTTCTGGAGCACTTTACAGCCTACAGGACCAGGCAACAGGAAGCACTGGTATGAATACAAAACCTCAAAGGAAGTTTATTTACTTATTTACTCCCATGCTGAGGTCCTAGTATAACTGAAGGAGCTAATTGCAGTTGCCTATAGTTGCAAAACATCTACAAATTATATTAATGTCAGTTCATAAGGCACATATAGTACTAAAATCTAAATCTCTTGAAAGGGATTGTACCAGTGGGTTTACAGAACACATGAAGATGCTGAAGAGGACAGAGTTCAGCAAGCAGCATCCACTGCATATCTGAATGGCAGTCATCCTGGCTCCAGCAAAGAAGACGCTTCACTGGAAGAAGGTTCAGAGGATCCCCTTCAAAACAGCCAACAGGAATCGGGTAAAGATTCTCATGGGGGAAGGAAACATAGGGCCAAATCAAGGGTTTCAGGAGGGAAAGTACAAAATAGAAATACGGACTGTTGTTATTATTGTAGAATCTCTCTTGTCTTAGTAGAGCTTTGTACTACAGTTAGGTCTGCCAGAGGCAGTACTCTTATGCTGCAGCTTATTCAAGAGAAGAAAAAATTGAGGTACACTTAAAAATCATACCCCTACGACTCTCCGATCTTTACAAGAGAGACAATTTCTGGAATGCAAAGGCTCACAGCACTTTTAGAATCATTTGGTAGCCCCTGCAAGCGAGGAATTTATGGCAGTAGCAGCTGGAGAGGGAAGGTCTGCAAGTAACTCCACATAGAATAAGCTGTTTTCTGTAATTTAAAATAGAAGATTAAAATTTTAAATTACTTTGATCTGGAGCAAGTTTTCTGAGCTTGTTACTGCTGTGTCAGCAAAAGTTGTGGGTGTATCTCTTTCGAATCAGGAAAATGCAACTCATGAAAAACACTGCTTTACTTTCATTTTGAGAGCTTGTTCCGAAAAGTAGATGTTAGGGGAGAATACTGAAGCCAGATTCAATCCAAAGGACCAAGCTTGGGCTCTGAATACCATTGACAGCTTCTCCAGGAACAGATGCAGGTCTGTTTAGATCCCATCTAAGGTCTGGTGAGCCTGGTAATCTAATGGTCAAACAGTGCAGCTCCACAGTGGAACAGCTGGAGTAGTGCCCTGGTAGAGGCATGTGAGCAATTCTCTGGCAAATGTCAATCTGACTGTAATTTAAATCTGTTCTCTGGTGACAATGATATTGGTGTGTAATCTCCTAACCCCACCCCTGCACTGCCAGCTCATTCTTACAGCTGCCCAGAAAATGCGTCTGAAGCATTTCCTAAAATTGGACACGAAAGTGGCAGTCTTCCAGAGGGTCATTACAAACAGTGCAACTCTGAGATTAACATACTTCACTTCCCTTTGAAGGCTTCTGCTGAGGTCTGTGTGTCCAAATGCTGAGCAGAACTAGAAGTAGTGTCCTGCGCATGGATGTGTGCAGGCACACATGGAGGAACATGGGAGTGTGCACTGGAGCGGGCGGGTTGTCTAAACCTCTGTCACTGTCTCCAGCAGCAGCTAACAGCTAAAGTCTTCCTTGGAATGTTCTCCCAGCCTCTAGCAGTGTGTAGTTCTCAGACTTCCTGAGCCAAAGGTGATGTCTTTGCATTTAAGAATACCTTGGAACAGGTTTCTCTTCCCCACGCATGCCTGTATTCATATGTGCTGCCAGATGTCTCTAATGACTTTTTTTGTTCTAGCCCAGACACCACAGACCATCACTTCTCCACGGGTCATCAGTGAGGAAACACCTCTCATTAGCCTGACTGTGGATAACACCCACCTGGAGCATGGAGTGGTGTACGAATATGTCAGCAGCGCAGGAATCAAATCCTTTGTCCTGGAGAAAATTGTGGAGCCAAAAGGTTGCTTCAATCTCACTGCAAAGGTACTAGAAAACATATATGGCCAGCTTCATTTCTAAATAGAACAGGGAAGCCAGTAATATAGACATTTCTCTGGTGTCTTGGCTCTTTGGATGTGGTAGCACACAGTCCTCTCAACCCTGCTTGGAGTTTTCTTCATTAGAATGCACCAAGTTATCATAGGTTGTTTGATACGAGCAAGTCAGCAGATGTTTCCAGGATTTCAGCTGTTGAGGTATAAAGGGAGGGGAGCCCTCAGCTGTGGATTTCTCACTCTTAACTGGCTAGTAACCGACTCTTTGCTTATACTCAAGATTAATCTTTTCAGGCAAGACTTTACCTTGGAAAAAAAGCCAATCAGCTTTTCCCTATCTGAAAGGCTGGATGGGTCATTATGGAATTGAGTAGAACTGCTGCCACACTTACTATTTTGGTCATCTATGACAATAAGTAGCTTATAGTAAATGTTTCTGTCACATGCCTGTACCATTATTGTTATGCCCCATGAATGTAAGCCAGAGCAGGTAACTTTGACAGTGCACAGTAGATATTTTGAGGAATGTTTTATGACTCTGGGGATTATGTATGAGAGTGGTTCTCAGGCAGTAGTAAAGGCAGCTTTTTCTGAAGGCAGCTTTATTCAATTATGGCAGTATGAGGGTTTGCCACTTACTCAATGGAAGAAAACTTTATTTTCCCTCACTGTCCAGTCTCATATCACTGACATCCTATCTTTTTGTTTAGATTTTAGAGGCCTTTTCTGCAGAGGACAATCACTTTGTAAAGAATTGCAAGAGACTTATATCCCTAAGCAGTGCTGTGGCCACCATGCCCCAGTATGAATTCCGGCAAATCTGTGACACTAAGCTGGAAAGCATTAGCAGGAGACTCACAAACTACCAAGAGGTACAACACTACTAGTTATTGGTGAAGTCTCAAGACAGTACTTCATTGTGATAATTTGATCGTAGTAGTCTTTATTAATTAATCCAAACTGCTTTAGAGGTAGATGTCAAAGAGGCTTGAAAACAGCTCTGCAAGTTACTAGAATTGCAAGTTTTGAGGAAAAAAGACCTTAACTGTAAATCACTGTTTCAGCTTGTCAGAGCTGAGGGTTATAACATACTACTGCAGGTTCATTTCTACCATAACAATGAATAGATATGACAGCAGAATGATCAGTGTGTGATTTAACATGAACCTAAGTACAGTGTATTATAGTGTAAACAAACTATGGGTGCTTTTTTGTGCAGTTGCCTGATCTGTTTGCAAAGAAGGTCCTAGAAGGTATAGCTAATTGTTTTCATTAGTTGTTTTATGAGCTTTTTTATAAAATATGTTATTCCAGCTGCATCAGAAATAATGTGATTCTGGAATAAGAGGCAGGAAGAGAAAAGGATTGTCTGTATTGCATCATAATTTTTTGCAAGTGCAGTAACACACACGTGCTTTGTTTCTCCCAGTTTGCAGATGAATTGAAAACAAAGGTGAGCCCAGCCTTCAAACAGGCCATCATGGAACCACATTCCCTCAACAGCATGGATTTCTGCCCCACCAACTGCCACATTAACCTCATGGAGGTATCATACCCCAAAAACACTACCTCAGCAGGGAGGTCATTCAGCATTCGCATTGGACGGAAACCTTCTATTATTGGTCTTGATCCAGAACAAGGTGATAATTAACTTTCAAATTGTACTGATTTTATCTGCATAAAAATTTGTGTCTTTCCACAGCCCAGCAAGGTCAAGATACATTCCAAGGAAACACAGGCTTGCCAGTACCCTTTTTCCTCCTTAAGATTTTGTAGTAAAATGACAGCCTCCATTTGTTGTGAAATCGTGATGCCTTTAAGCATAGGGAGGGCAAATGTTTTTACTGGCTACGAAGTGTAAGTGTATCTTATAATTAAATGTCCTGGAGTATAGTTTGCACATAGTAAAGGTGACTTACTGACTAAAAGAAAGGCTGATAGTCACATCAGTGCTGTGAAGAGAGGCTGCGTTCGGGGGGGAAATATGAGGCAATGTGACTTTAGTGCTGTTTTTTTTCTTTTGTCATTACTAAATACTTGACGTGCATAGGAGCTGAAATTCTCTACAATGTCAAGGGGATCTATTTGCTAATAAATAGCTGTTATGCAGCATTTGTCCTACGAGTTCAAACATTTCTTCATCATGATCTCACCTAATATGCTTCTGATCCCTTGTCCTGTGAAGGTCAGAGTGCAGGAATGTTTGGAAGAGACACAGGGAAGTGTAGCAATCTTCTGAAGAATGGCATTGACTATTCAAAATGAAGTTGATAAAGAAGCCCTGCTCTTTTGAAGATATTAAAATTCCATAGAATTTGTAATGTGAGCTAAGATAGCAAAATACCATACCAGAACTGTCAGCATTTTTAAATTAAAAGGAATTTTGTTTATCTGCTGTAAGGGCACAATCCTATTTGTTTATATATGTGTGTGTATATATATGTGTGTACGTGTAAATGTTTGTGAAGCTGGAATTATAACACAGATAACTCCTGTGAGCTTGAATTCATTAACATTTCAGCAAATGCTTCTAGATACTGTCCAAGTTGTCTGTCTATGCATGGACAGTTTGTGTCCTTACTTCCATAAATTAATCTGATTCTGGACAGCAGTAAATTCAAAGCATCTAGTTGACATGCCAGAAAAAAAAAAAAAAACAACTTTTTTTTCCCCTAAAATGAATGTAATTATATAAAATGATGCTGTGAAAGTTTTTGGGTTTTTTTGTTTTGGTTTTGTTTTTTTTCTGTTAAAATTCCACCTATCCTAAACTGGCATTATTGGCATGAAGTAGGGAAGGCCATGAGAGCCATACTAACTAGACCCTTCCATGTTTAGTAGGTACCTTAAATCCAGTCTCATATACTCAACATTGCATCACCACTATGGCTGCACCATCCTGGAGATGTCTGAGCCCAGAAGATGGAGATCTTGATAGGAGCTTTGGCCAGCAGAATGGAGGAACAGTTCAGGAAGAAAGGGGACTCAGTTTTCTGCTAAAACAGGAAGATCGGGAGATACAAGACTCATACTTGCACCTTTTTAACAAACTTGACATTGCAGTGAAGGAAATGAAGCAATATGTCATTCAGATAAATAAGTGAGTAAAGAATCCTGTGTGCACTGCAGAGAGCAGTTCTGATCAAATGGAGGCACTGACTTCAGAAGACACATGGTGCCTCCTGGCCCCACTTCTCTTACTCTGACACGCACCTTTCACACATGCCACTTGCGTAAGAGCTGCTTGCTGGTTGTGTCAGACCCACTTCTGTGCAGGTCCACCAGAGTGTGTAATAGTCCTTTGCTCCTGGAACTCTACCTGAATTCAGTGGCTCTGTGTTCCAGTATAAGGATCTGTTTGCTGCCACCAGCGGTTTTGGAGAATTCCATATAGACATAGTCTGTCTCTACTTGAGATTTTGTCTGTCATGAGGTAGACTAAGCAAAACTTGTGATTTCAGGCACCTTCTCTATGGTACCTGTTTCAGGCCACCATGGCTACGGTGATTAAGCTATAGCCATGGAGGGAGGGTACCTATGGGAACAGGACCTTGAGTGAACTGAGCTTCATGGATTTCAATGAACCCCTTTCAAAGCTTGCCATTTTACATAGCTGTAGTCTGTGTAAAATGCTGGCAAGGTTGCTTTTGATTTCATGTAGCTGAATTTCAGCCTTAGTCATGATACCTCATTTGTGAGACTCCCCACCAGTCCCTGAGAGCTGTACGTTCTACTTTTACAGACTTTTGTCCACCATCACAGAACCTACAGAAGGTGGTGCTTGTGAGCCACCATCTACTGAGGAGACATCTCCACCTTCCCTGGGAACAGAAGAGGGTGATCCTGACAAAGCTGAGCACGGTGGAATAAAGAAGGTCTGTTTCAAAGTTTCTGAGGAGGACCAGGAAGACTCTGGGCATGACACAATGAGTTTCAGAGACTCCTACAGGTTAGTCTCAAGATTCTGCCACTTTTACCTTTACTAATATAATATTTTGAAGTTCTAATCAGGTATGAATTCAACGAGCAGGTTATTTTCCAGTCAGTCAATTATTCTATATTCACTTAGTAAAGTATTCACTAGCTATAGTTATTTCATTACATTTAATACCATGGAGACATACACAGCAAAAAACCTTTCCTTACAATGCCAAACTACTAATACTTCTAGCAAATTGAATAAAATGAAATAAATAGGTCTAGTGTGACTTTCTTTCTCTAAATCATATACCTGGCAACTACAGGAGCTTATCAGAGTCTCCAGACTGCTTGGTCTTATAATAGCCACTATTTTAGCAGAAGTCTAAGGCACTGAGAAACAGATATGGACATTGAGTTTTTTATTTTCAGTGCACCTCTGAAACCTCAAAAGCAAATGTTTATTCAGGTGTCTCAAAGTCTTGGTTTTGAGATTTGATTGACTTATGCATGTCTAGGGACATTTACTACCAAAGGAAATCTCACACGTTCCAAATCTGTCCTTCTTGGGAGGACATGTGGAAACTCAGCTTCAGAAGAAACGGAATAACAAGTTAAGTCATGTCTGACCATTGCAATTCTACATCCTTAACAGGCCATTGTACATTTATTGTAAGGCCATAGGTCTTTGCCTATACAGAGGAGTGAAGACACTTCACAGTAGAGGTGGGAGGACTGCAGAAACCTGAATGGATATGTCTTTGAAACTTCCACACTACAGGCCTGATTCTTCACTCGCTGTTGGTTTCATACAGGAGTGCAGAAATGGCAGAATCAGAACAGTTAACAGTGGAAGGGGTCTCTGGAGCCTGCGTGGTCCAATCTTCACTCAGAACAGGTCCTACAAGACTAGTTGCTCTGGGTCTTGTCCAGCTGAATACTGAACATCTGCAAGGATTGTAAATACAGAGTCAGTAGAGAAACAGAAACAGCACTTAAAATGTTGACATCTGTGGTATCTATTTATTGCACTGGATTTAAATTTGCACATGTGCTCTGAAGCTTTTTTATTGAAATGAGCTGTATTTCTTTCATTGTTAATAGGAATCCCATTTATGAACACTGCTTAGTTTAAATGATTTCTGTCATTGAGGCTGATCTATTCTGGGTAACAAACTGACATACAATCTCTGTGGGTCTGTCACTTGTTCCAAAATTCTACACATAAATGTAAGATGGGAGAGATTATTATGTCTTACCTTTATTAGATATAGGCAGAGAATTAAGCTTTTATTACAGATAATAGTTACTCAAGGAGGAATAAAATGTATTTTGATGGGCTTTCGTCTGAAATACTATTGAGAAGCTACAAAAATAAGCAAATTACAGGCAATAAAATAACTTCTTTGCATTAGCCATGCTTCTTTCTTCAGGATAATTTGGAGGTGTAGTTCAAGTTCCGTAAGGGTTCGTGTTGTAAAGTAGTTGCAATAAGTATTTATCTTCAGGAAAAAAAAAAAGATTTCTTTGATAATAGGTTTGACAAAGGGCAGACAAGAATCTCAGTTAGCGTTCTTTCAGTTGGTCTTATATTTTTCTCTCATCTCAGTGTAAAATGAATGCTTTGTTTTGGGGTTGTACCATTAAAACCAGTGTCACTTAACTGAAGGGGGACAGCCTGAGAGCCACAGCCTTTTTGATTACTTTTATTGAGTTATAGTTAGTGTAAAATGAACTTTAAACAGAGGAGACTCATACTAGAATTTTCCAGGTGTGCATGAGCTCACATTGATGTGAAGCCAACTGTGGTGACTCATCTGCTTCCTGAGATAGTTTTAGGACCTGCAGTGCCTGATTTTTCCAATCCCTAAATTTCCTCTCCCATCTCCAATATCTGTGCTACTGCAACTTCAATATATACTGGAGTTGGATGCACTAATATCCTGAGACTTGGTAACAAATACTGAGTTTAGTGGAGATTGTGTCTCACAGATTTTAATTATTTCTCCCCTGTTCAATGCTCATGGAGCATGTTTAATGATGTGACCCAGGTGAGGTCTGTGGTGTGAGGTCCATTTTCATCATGTAGAGGATCCAGGCGATATATTAACCACTGAGTGGTCACCACAAAAGGAAGAAGATAGCCTCTTATAGCACCAGCCCAGAGACCTTGCTTAAGTTTTTCTCTGTGTGATTAATTTTTGTTCTGTATATGTGTAACAAAATTAGTTTAAGGTATTGCAGTGTGAGTGAAAACAGAATGGTAATGTATCAGAGACTGTGTAAGGAGAGCTTTTATTCATTTACCTTCTTTGCTTTTTTCTAGTGAATGTAACAGTAACCGGGACTCGGTGTTGTCATACACCAGTGTGAGGAGTAACAGCTCTTACTTGGGCAGTGATGAGATGGGGTCAGGTGAGTATGTGCATAGGTTATGTGCATATTTCTCATACCAGATGCTTTAGCAGAGCTGATAAGTCTTTGCTGATGATAAACACTTTCATGATTAAGTTGCAAATGTAGTTTCTTCCAAAAGAATCACCAGAACATAGAGATTTATTCTTTTTGTAACAAACCACAGTAAACTTGGAGTAAGGAAGAGGTATTCATCAGGGATAAACCTGTTTAGTTATTGGACATTTGCATTATATGAAAAATCATCAGTATTTTGATTCATGAATGAGAGATAAAACAGCATTTGTTTTTCACCCACTGCATTGTGAAGGTGTGCTTGTGTCACCTGTGGCCTCATCCCAGATTCCTTTTATAAGACAAAAGCTCTTTGTCTTTCCTCTATTAGGAGATGAGCTTCCCAGTGATATGAGGATTCCTTTAGACAAACAAGACAAACTTCATGGCTGTCTGGAACATCTTTTTAACCAGGTATGCAAAGCATTACTCCAACACAGAATTGTGTCCTCTTTATCAATGTCAATACACGAAACGGGAAGTTTCAAATTGTTTAATGAAATCATGTTTTGAGGAAGGGCAAACTATCGAGATTTTGGGGTACAGCATAAGCGATATATTAGAGGACAGTTGGAGGAATTAGTTTTGTGAACATGCAAGTTGGCTTGTGTGATTAAGCAAGGTTGACCTGCCTTATCTCAGGCACTAGACCAAGGGGAAAAAAGCTTTCATGATAAAAGGAAAAGGTGAACAAACTTCTAATACCTTGAATGATCTAAATGAATCACATTTACAGGTCTCAGGAGAGTCCTCCCAAGTTTAGCCCACAGATGTCTTTATAGATGTACAGCACCAGATAATTGTTTTGTATTATCTCCTATTTCATCAGCTTGTAGATCATCGTTGTGCCAAATGCTGTATTCAGTGTGAGGCCCTTGAAATGAGTTCATGGTTAGAGAGTCTTAATGCTCTTTGTCAACAAGAAGTCATCCCAAAATACAAAGAGTATATTTGTTTGGCATTTCTCCACCAGAGTTCTGTTCACATTTTCTGCAAATCTTACTAACACTGGTTAAAATTGGAATTCCAATTGTAGGTTGATGCAATCAATGCACTTCTAAAAGGATCAGTAATAACTAAGGCCTTTGAAGAAACCAAGCACTTCCCAATGGACCACAGTTTGCAAGGTAACAAAGAATCATAGAATCATAGGGGTTGGAAGGGACCTTGAAAGATCATCCAGTCCAACCCCCCTGCCAGAGCAGGGTCGAAGAAGAAGGTTGATTGTATTTAATAAAGTGATTTGCCAGGACTTAAGAGCTTAATATGAGCGTGCATATGCTCTATGGCCACAGGGAGGTCCCTAACTGTGCAGTCTCCCCAGCCATACATTACTGGCAGGGACTGTCTGACCACTAAAATTTTGCAGCCGTAAAAGGTCATTTTTGCATGAATTCCTCCTGAAACACACTCAACTGCTTTTCTGCTATATGCCCCTGAGTCCTCATAGCTCTTTCACAAGTTTCCAAATCTGTCCATTGGTGTGAATGCAGATAAGTATCTCAAGAGGTACAAAGTAGAGATAGGCCACATACAAGGTAAATGGACACTGATAAGCTGATGAGGGGCTGACCACTGTAGGTCTGAGGCACCAAAAGGTTCTGCCTGAGTTTGCTTAATGGCTTACTCTGCTTTTCTTCAGATGGATAATTGCCAGAGTAAACTCATCCTCACATGACACTTATTTTTGAAAACTTATTCACATAGAGAGCAAACAAATGATACCGTGTTTTCATTTTCCTCAGGGAGCATGAGAGCTTGGTCTAAATGGTTTTGGGCCCCAGGATGTGGTTTCTTTTCACTGGAATACACAGGATTTAATTTTCTGAACATTTGCTGCATTTGCTGCATTTCCTTTCCCACTTGAAATCTGAAATGTTTCCTGCTACTCCTACTGTACTTCAGGTGTTGTAGTTATGCCCCCTTGCTCCACCTGTTGACAAACTCTTATTTTAAGTTAGTGACAAACTTGAGAAGAGGGCTTTTTCTGCTCTTTTTTCCTCACTCCAGAAATAACTCCTGTGGATTTCTGTTACATGAACTCATCTCTCCAAAGACATTCACATTTATGTAGCATATCTGTTAATCTTTCCATGCACTGTTTGAATGAAGTGAAAAAATAACAGACAGCCTGTGTTCATTTCCTTTATTTTATTTTGCTTAAACAGTGTCATTTATTAAAACTAGTTTAATTACACTGAGAGAGTATTTTAGTTAACTGAAGATCCTACATTCATTGCACTAAGGAATGGACAAGCCCTGCTTATGTTCAGCTGGAATCCTGGACCAAAGTGTCTGTTTGCTAGCCACCATAGACACCTTTCAGTGACGGATGTGAATCTGAATGCTGTCCCATTTCTGTTCATGAGCAGTTATTTGGCAGTTTTTCTGTGTTTCTCTGCCTGCTTATGCATTTTATCACCAACAGTGGGGTATTTGGCTACATAGCTAAGTCCTGGAAAATAAATCTTCTACTCTCATTAAATAATTAGCTTCCATCAGGTGAAAGAAAGCAAATATTTCATACCATCTCATCAGTATTATGGGATGTGACAGCTGCAGGCAAAATGTTGATCTAATTTTGCACAGCCAGAGACTTTAGATCTACCCTTGAGAGCTGCCTGCACATTACTAAAGGCAGAGAAGGCAGAAGGGACTTCTGTGATTTGTGGGTAGTGCAGAGCTCCCTTCACTGTGCATATCACCCATGAAGATAGCTTTTAGTCCACAGTCTTGAAAACAATGCTAGGAGATTGCTGATCATGGGATTATAGGAATGGTCTTTTTTTTTTTTTCCTTCTCCATTAGATCTACTCAAGAGCCTTTTTTCATTCACAGTCGTTGCTGTTGTACACATCTCTGTACACATTATAACTCATAAGCCACTCTCAGCTATGCAGATTTCCTTAATGGCTAACAAACTCCATTTTTTCTAGAATTTAAACAGAAGGAAGAAACCACAGTTAGGTGCCGGAATAATATTCAAGCCAGTATTCAAGAAGATCCATGGAACCTTCCCTTGCGCATCAAGAATCTTGTTGAAATCATCCAAAAACACGTGGAAGGTCTGTAAATAAGGAAGAGTTTGTTATTGGCTTCAGGGAGAAAAGATACTGATCTGATCGAGTCTAGCAGTTCACTTTATCATCCTGTCTCAATTTTAGAAAGGCTGTACTGGCTCTAGAGAAGAACAGGCAAAACAGGTTATTGTGTGGAGGATCCCAGTGTGTTTGGTAAAACTTCAGCTCTGCAGCAATTCCAAAGAACTTTCTCTCTTGTTTTATTTCATGAGCCCATTCAGGTGGAATGTTATCAAACTGATCTGTTGCCCTGTGCTCTTTCTAAACCTTTCAAAGAATGATTAGGGAGTTGCTTGGTATATTCTAAAATTAATTGAATGCTAAACAGATACTACAAAGTCCTAAACCATTGCTTGGTTGAACTAGAATAGGAGCTAAATATGATGTTTGTAGTCCAAAGCACTGGACAGAAATCACCTTCTTAGGGACTTGTCTACATGTACAATTTGTTTCCAGTAATCCATGCTAGCTAATGGAGCATTTAGCCTGTAAAATTCTTTGATTTAGACCTTGTTTCTTTCTCAGTCATTAACATGTCTGTGTGAGTAAGGGCTACTGGAGTAAATAGTAATGGCCATGTAGGGGCCAGGGATTGTAGGGAATGAAGAGACTGTTCACCAGATGTGATCAAATCTACCCTGCTATCATGCTGACTGGAGCATTCCTTTTCTTCACTGTTTTAGATGGGAAGAATCAGCTGCTTTTGGCCTTGTTAAAATGCACAGGTAAGGGGTTTTGATTTGTTGCAAAACATCATAGATACAGAAGTATCTAACAGTTTTATGTGCATGTCTGTGCATACATCAGTGTAATGTCTTTCCTTGGTGTTCAGGGTTTTCCTCGTCATTTTATGTGCACATCTCTCATGCTCTGCATCTGGGGCAATCTCTCCATTCATCTGACATCTGTTCTTTCAGTTTACGTTATCTCAATTCACTCTAGGCTGCTTGTGTTACCTGGCTGGCTGCTGGTGTTTCACAAGCACTGTTACTCTTTTTACTGTCTTCATATTTTCCTTTGTGCAGTCCTTCTTCCCAGATGGCCTTTACTGTTTCCTGCTGTGATGAGAACATGCAGTAAAAATGAGACCTATTGCACAACCTTCTCTGAGACCATGGAGTCTGTCGTCTTTCCAGACAGAGCAGGCATGCTAGGAGTTGGGATTGTGTATACTGAAATGACAGCCAGGAACAGACAAAAAACCTACATGTGCAGGCAGCAGCTAAATACACTGTGGACATCAGTAATCTATTGCAGTGCAGAAAACATTGTGCTTGCAGATAAAGGAACAGGCCTTTCCCAGCAGTCAATGTGTGGTGGTCTTATAATTGAAACACCTACTTGGTGTAATTTTGTTTGAAAATGAGGTAATAAATAACTGGAGTAGGCTGTCATCATTTCACTGTGCCAGACTCAATTCTCAAGACTTCATAAAACGAAGATGAGAGATCTGTACGGGTCTTAAGTCTCCGCTCAGCTCCTGCCAGGGCTGGTACCTGAGCCTTTCCAAAGCAGCCTGTGGCATCAGTGTCCATAAAGGCTGTTTTTACTCATAGCAGAGGTAGTGACTCCCTGAGTCTCTACCTGTGCTCCATTTCCTGCAGTGTTTCCATGAACCTTCTGGAAAGAATGGAGGAGCAGATGGCACTGAACTGGCTGTGGCAGCGTTATGGCACCAGGGATTGCCTTTCCTTGAGGGCAGTCCTAAGCTCTCTTTGCCTCACTTCCATCAGTACAGTGGTGTACTGCTAGAATTGGTTGCCCTTAAAATGGGGCTGTGGCCCAGAGCCTGGAGTGTATTAGTTGGTCTGTTGTGTTCAGTGCTTTGTAAAAATAATCTAGAGCTTCAAAGCCTCTGGGTGATGTCTTCAGCTTCTTTCTCTGGGGAACACATGCCTTGATGATGAGACTGCTGTACTGCAGTGCCTGCTGGAGGAACCTGGGCTGCCTGGGACATAGCTCTTCACATATTCATGTGCCTTTTTGGCCTGCAATCCCCTTAAGTGTGATGATGTTGATTTGACCAGCGTGTGGCTGCCTTGCAGGTGAACTGGAAGCAAAGTTAACACATGAAATTCTCCCAGGAAACATAAACCCATTGGTACTGCATGGGCAGGCTCAGCTAATGCATTAAGCATATGGGAAGCCCACAAAATACAGATGGATGGGGGAAGATGAATCTCTAATAGCCCAGGAGAGAAGTAATGGTAGAGACCTTCTTTCCAGAATTCTTTTGCTTTTGTAAACATAAAAAGAAGGGAATCAGTCCAGATAGGGCACTAAGGAGGTACAGCTCTTCCCAGTCAGAAGAATGAACATGCAGATGGCAGAGGTGGCAATAAACAGTCAAGTGGACCAGAAAATCTTCAAACATGCATGTGTTCCAGCTATGCTGTCTTTATCTGTACACACAGGTCCCACAGCAAGAAGAGGTTACCTGTTAAGGCTGTGCAAGATAAAGCAGAAGCCAATTATGATGCACACACACACACACAAACTGCCTCTTTGGCAGTGAGATTCAGAACAAGTATGCTCATGAGTTCTTTGTGCTTCTCTCCCCTTCTCTGGCAGACACTGAGCTACAGCTGAGACGTGATTCCATCTTCTGTCAGTCTCTTGTGGCTGCTATTTGCACCTTTTCAGAGCAGTTACTGGCTGCACTCAACTATCGATACAACAACAATGGGGAATACGAAGAGAGCAGCAGAGATGCCAGCAGAAAATGGCTGGAACAGATAGCAGCCACTGGTGTTCTACTAAACTACCAGTCTCTTCTCTCCCCTGCTGTGGTAAGACAAAGAGTTGTGGCACCCTTGGGTCTGCTCACACTTGCCCATGTGCTTCTCTGCAACTCACAGCACAGCCAGAGCCCTTCGTTCTAGCAGCACGTTTAGGCTCTCACTACAGCAACCTCTGGAGATTCC
>NW_008599461.1:148629-173084 GCF_000691845.1 Merops nubicus
ATGTGCCAATATTCCACATCCCATCATTTCATCTCCTCACAAATAGTGGATTCACTGTCACACTAGAACATTATAGGAATCTGTCTGCTTTCGTGTTTGGAGCAAAAATTTAGGAAGGGTTGACTCTCAGTTGTTGGTAACATGAGTGGCCTGCCATCTTCTGGTGAAAACACACATTTCAATGAATAGATGGAAATGTTCTGAGGATTTTGAGTTAGGACAACATTAAAATGTAGGCTTTTGTTCATACAGTTGACACACTTATAGAATAGGTAGCCTGTAGTCTCTCTCTTATTTCTGTGGTGCTGTTATTTGGGGCACTGTGTCTGAGGAGAGGAGTTGGTCTTGCATAGTCCATCTGTGCCTAATAAAGGGATAAGCCACAGCTACAGCAGATAAGCTTCTGTAACTGCAAAAATGTTAAGAAAAAGGAACAGAAAAAAAGCTAGTAGCTCTGACAGTCTAGAGAAGTGACATTTGTTTTTTTCTACTCTGTAAGTATTGTAGATTGATTGTGGGGGATTTTTAAATACAGTCCAAACCATATGCTTATGTAACTATTTTTTTTACATTATATGGAATGTAAGGACATTTATTTTGCAGTAACTGATAGGCTGTTCTTCACATTTGTATGTATGTTTGGAGAAAGAGGTCACTTCAAACTTATTCAGTCCTTAAACCTCCCTACTCTCTTGGAAATCACATCAAATGACTTCTAAGGAAAGGGTAACTAAACTTGTGTCACAGAGTTAAAGAGCCATTAGTAATTATCTGCCTGGGACAGAGTTAACCATAGCATGTCCATAAAAACCACACCTTCCTGCCATTGATCTCTTTCTGGTAGGTTATAACCTATTTATATTGATCTCTGCTCTACAGAAGGAGGAGCGTACCATGCTGGAAGACATCCAGGTCACTCTGACTGAACTGGACAAAGTTGCCTTCTATTTCAAGCAGCTGGATGAAAGTCTTGTAGCAAGTGAGTATTCTCTGCTTCTTGAAAGCTCTTTTTTTTTCTTTTTCTTGCTTGTTTTATGTGTTAATATCCTCCCCAATGATAAATCTAACAGACCATGTCAGACCTGGAGAGTGCTGAGCAGCTTCTCTGAAGCATTGTTGTATTCCCTCAGCTTCCACTGCAAACACACAGCCTAAAAAGCAGGGCTCACGTTGTGGGATGCTGGAACCATGTTCTATGACTTGTAACTATGATCTGTGCCAGCATACCTTACCTGTGTGATTTTGCACACAGGGAGGTGTGACAGATGATGAGCAGCTCCTGACAGATCTTAATATGATAAGTCACCACATTACCTAAGGTAGAAGGACTGTTCCTCCCCAGCTCTTCTGTGTCCCAGCCCTGCTAGCTCTCTCTCCATGTACTGACTGTGAAGAAGGGATTTTAATTATTAGCCATGTTTATTCTGTTAGCATCAAACATCACGCCAGGTCATGCTAACTGTATTTTTTTACGTACAGTATCTCAGAGCCTGCAGTTTTTCTGTAAAGGTTCTCCCTTATTCAGCTAACGGAGATGTGAAATGTCATTAGATAACCTAACTCAGATAGCAATGGTCTTGCATTTCTCCTGCTGTGGTAAAGCAGCAAGTGTTTTATCTTTATTTCTCCAGATACTCATGTCTTCTACCACATCGAAGGAAGTCGTCAGGCCTTGAAGGTTATCTTTTATCTTGACAGCTACTACTTCTCCAAACTGCCTTCTCGGTTTCAGAACGGGGGAAGCTTGAAACTGCACACAGTGCTCTTTACAAAAGGTGTCTATAAAAAGCTTTCTTGAGAAAAATAAGCTAACTGGTGATGCTCAAATATTCAAAATAAAGAATGACCCTGAAGCTCGTAACATAATGCAGCTGAGAACTACAGCCATATCTAAGAAGCAGGTGTTTCTATTCTAGAAAGACCTGGGGAGTGCTAGATTTTGGAATAAGACACAGTCATGAGAAGAAAATTTGTCTGTTTGAGGCTTAAGCCTTCCTGTAAAGACCATAATGACATTGTATTGGACTGCACAGACAATCTGATCTAGTAGGGTATCAGAAGATGTTCCCAGGCTAGAGAAGTGTTTTTAAAAGCACACAGCATGACAGAATTATCTGGGCTGGAAGTTGACTTGCTAAGGAAATATTCACACCGAAATACAATACAGAAAATTTCATTCAGGGACATGATAATGGGGAGCAGTTGCTGTTAGGTAGAAGTGTTTTCTGTGAAGTTCATCTTTAAGATAGTACCACTATA
This sequence comes from Merops nubicus, assembly GCF_000691845.1. Classification (NCBI taxonomy): domain Eukaryota; kingdom Metazoa; phylum Chordata; class Aves; order Coraciiformes; family Meropidae; genus Merops; species Merops nubicus. The sequence continues at coordinate 150,889 of NW_008599461.1, forward strand.
TTCCCCTACTGGGAAATGCATTAAATTTATGCAGTAGCAGAATCAGCTTGCACATGATCCAACAATCATTTGCTGAGCAGTGAGATGATATAAAGATAAATCAAGAAATTAATAAAAAGAATGCTAATAACAGGTTTAGTAAAATGTTTCCTTCTTCAGCTCTGGAGAGTCTGGAGGGGCAATCACAACCAGCTGGCACATCTCTAGAAGAACTTCCACAGCAAATTAATGGTATTTCACTTGAAAAAGTGCAGCAATACTACCGGAAACTCAGGTATTTGATGGTTTTCCTTTGCCTTAAAAGACATTGAAAAGAACACTCCTTGCAAAGGACCTTAAAATTTCATGAAGAAGGGATTCCATCCTTTCTCGTACAAATATGATTTTTGGAGATCCTCATTGTGTGGGAAACTTGTTAATATTCTCCCCATAGTTGAGCTCGTTCTGAAGCAGTGCACTGTACAGGGTGAAATTCCCATCTAATTTGACTTCAGAATTTGTGCAGAGCTAAAATTGCATAAAAAAGGGGATTTGTAATATTTTAGTACAGACTCTGTAAATTACTATAATCAAAATGCTTCAATAAGAAAGCAGATCTTGAAGCACAAGATTTTTATCATAGCCTTCTGAGATGCTTTATACAAGATTGTGTATACTTATACGTGCTTGAAACAGGATGAAAGAGCTAATGTAGCCCTTGCTGGCCTTTTTGCAGGACATTTTACCTAGAGAGATCAAACTTGCCCACGGATTCCAATACTACTGCAGTGAAGATTGACCAGGTATTGTTGTTATGCTTATTTCTACAGTAAATTCTCTTGTAGAAGTATCATTTTTACATCTCCATCATCCCAGTTGTGGGATACCCATATGGCAGACCTGTACAAATCCAAGCATCGTTTAAGAAATGTACCCTACCCTAAAGAAGTGATCTGAAGTTCTCTGATGCTTGGCTTACAGCTCTTCTGTTTAGAAGACAATGTGCAGAACTGAGGTAGATGCAAACCCCTTAACTTAGGCACTAATAAGACTCCATAAGACCCTGACTGCCCCTGCTAAATGTGGTATCTGATGTTAGAGAGCATGAATTAATTATCTTCTCCCACAGATGCATGAAAATGAACAAACAATTTGCAAATTATGCTTTTTTTTTTTCACAGTTATAGAAGAAAACAAGAAAATAGTACTTCCCAGAATTTCGTGTAAAGGCAGCCTGTCTAAATGGGGCAGGTGACATATGAATGGAAGGCATTAAATACTACTGCAGGGAAGGGAAGATAACACCAGAGACTATCTTTGCCTTTGTGATATATAGCACAATCTATCTGATTTGTGCTAATTGCAAAAAATTGCCCCAAACCTAAGTAATTGTTTATATTTTTCCACTTCCAAAGTTCATATATATTCTAAATAGTTGCTACTGTGTGGCAGGTAGTCTTCTGTAAATTATTGTGCTTAGACATAAGATAAAAAACTGCAGTTGTCTGTGTAACTGTGAGTGTAAGTATGCTTTTTTTCCCCTTGTTTTCTTTAGCTTATTCGCCCTATTAATGCAATGGATGAGCTTTGCAGGCTGATGAAATCTTTCATTAACACAAAACCAACCCAGTCAGGCTGTTCTAGCAGTAACACATCAGGAGCTGGCCTGCTGCCTATATCCTCTGAGCTCTGTTACCGACTTGGAGCCTGTCAGATTACCATGTGTGGCACTGGGATGCAGAGGTGAGATTTAAGAAACCTACGTGTTACTGGTGTGATGAGAACTTCTGTCCTTTCTAGAGATTTGAGCAATATATTTGGTTCTGTTCAAAGCAATAGAAAGGTAGATTGTAAGGGAATATAATCAGGACTTAAATCTACTGCCACCTTTATTTTAGGGTAGGTTGTGACTTTTAATACTTTTGCCAATAATAACTTTTTTGTCAATCAGTATTGACACAAGAAGTTCTTTGTTTAGTGCATCAAGCAATGCAGCTGACTGAGTGATCTCATTGTATGTAACTTTCAGTCCATGTTGTCTTCAATCACACACTGAAAATGCAGGAATTTGCTCAAAAATAGCTTTTGAATCTTGGTGTGTGTGCTCATTGATTCTGAACACACCACTGTTCTTCCAGCATCTCAAAACCGTTGAGTAAAGAAAAGATTAATTTGTGACTAACTTTATATGAACTAATGCAGAAGAGCAGTGAAATACATCCTTGTAATAACGATACTGGGCAGCCAAACAATTGCAGTATCTAGGTGTAACAAGACTGGAAATGCAGGGCTGAGGTCATTTTATAGTTTTGGAAGTAAAAATCTTAAAAACAAGTCAATATGAAAACACCAGCTAATAGAAGTCTTACTTAACAGTTAAGTGTCCTGTACGTACCTATTTATACATTTTTAAGTAAGGTCTGTGATTTTGTACCTCTTGTTCCATGTTCAGGAGTACGTTGAGTGTGTCCCTGGAGCAAGCAGCCATCCTGGCTCGAAGTCATGGACTTTTGCCCAAGTGTACAAGTCAATTATGAAAACACCAGCTCACAGAAGTCTTAACAGTTAAGTGTCCTGTACGTACCTATTTATACATTTTTAAGTAAGGTCTGTGATTTTGTACCTCTTGTTCCATGTTCAGGAGTACGTTGAGTGTGTCCCTGGAGCAAGCAGCCATCCTGGCTCGAAGTCATGGACTTTTGCCCAAGTGTATCATGCAAGCTACAGACATCATGCGAAAGCAAGTGAGTATTTGGATGTGTTTGCTACCTGCCACCATTTTCATTCCAGTGAGACCATTATACAAAGGCCAGTTGATTTCGATGTGATGCTGTAGTTTATATACTACAAACCCATAGAGCCAAACTTCTATTACTGTCTGAATAGCTGCACATACATTTGACAGGAACAAATTAACTTTTGCATGAACAGCCATTACAGCAATTAAAATATATGCCTCAGTGTACATTTTTTAAAGTATGTGCCTTGATGGTTAGAATGTAGACTATCCAATATATTTAAGACAATTTCTGTGTATAAAAAACCCCAAGGCTCAACCGCAGTGTTAAATAGTAGAAATTCCCTAGTGCTAGACAGCAGTGCTTGTAAAGTGTTTTGGGACTAATTCCATCTTTTAAGTAAACACAGATGACTAATGTATCCACCCAATGGATTCCAAATCTTCTAAAAGTAGTTAATGGATTCTCAAATAGAAACCATACTCCCATTATAATATTTTCCCCTAAGGATAAGATGCTTTATCGATACTGTCAGTACCATAAATTCTCTTGTTTCCTTAGGGACCAAGGGTTGAAATCTCTGCCAAGAATCTGAAAGTGATGGACCAAATGCCACAGTGTGCACCTCGGTAGGTTATTACGTATTATGTGTTTTATCTGAGTGCTGGTTTTATGTGTCTGTGACAGTTACGAAGCTCCTGTTATAACCAAAGACTCCTTAGTAGCAAGAGTGGAAAACAAAAAATTCCTTTCTTTTTTCTTACTGTACTAAACTAGACGCACTGTAGATGGTCAGCTTGGCTGCTTATTATTTGCAGAACTTCAAAGGTTCCTGTATTTTCTGAATAAAGCGTAACTGATCAAAGAGAAGGGTCTGTCTTGGACTGTGGCAGTGAGTTGTCCAAACGAGTGATTGACGTCCATCTGTGGCATGCTTAGAAAGAAAAATTCCTGAATGGCAAATCTGACTGCTGACATGCAAAGATATTTCATAGGCTAATGGTGCTGTGTTCTTAGAAGAGCTTGGCTGTCTAGTTATGGCAGAGCAGGTTTAAGAGCAAGCACATCAGCTCAGAGTAGCCATACAGTAATGCAGCTCTAAGGAAGCTCAGTTGCCTGGCTTGCAGATGGTTTTGTCTGTAAGACAACTTTGAAAAGCTCTGTGCATTTGTGAATCCTGCTGCACCCAACAGGAGTGAGAGATGTTCACTGTCTTCCTCTATGGGAGAAGAATACCTTTATTTGTTAATAAAAGTCTCTCTTTCTGGCCAAAAAAATGAAATTCTGATAAATTTCATTTATCAGAGAGAATATTATTTAACAAACCGTAATACAGCATTTCCCCACAGTGGTAGTAACAAATAGTCATGATTTAGATGACAATAGATACAGAATCAGTCTGTAAAAATATCAGGAGAACTTCTGATTCTGCTCTTGTTAATGACATTGTTTATATGAAGGCAAAACAGTTCTGGTACATAGGAATCAGTGTCAGAAAAGATGCAGTAAAGTCTGTGACATCCCATTTCCAAAGAATGCATTGGTTCAATGTCACACAGACTTCCTTAAGACACTGACATCTTATTCACCCATTAAAACTGCTAAGTTAGTCTAAACAAGCCTCACTTTTTTTTTCCCCCCCTCTATCTGCTCCTCAAAATGTTTATAAGAAATTATTTTATACTTCAGACTGTAATGATGCTTACTGTAACAGCCTAGCCTGTGGTTTATTTTCTCAGAGATCCTAAAAAGAACAGTATTTTACATTTAGAACCTTATTCTTCTGTAGGACTGTAATTGCTGTCTCAAAAAAGAATAAAATAATAGTCTGTGTTGGCTCCTGTACCGTGTCCCCACTGTCTCACAGCAGCACTTTAGCGGCATGGTTATTTTGCTTCATTAACAGCTGTACATCACTTTGGTTCTGTTTTTGTGACCATAACAGCACGCTGTGTTCAAAAAGAAACAGCTTTACAAACAAATCAAAAGATGAGATATTTCTCTTCTTTTGTATACACGCTAAATCACAAATTCCAGGACTATTTACTTGGATTATTTCAGGACAATAAAGCTCAATACATGTGTTCCTGCTGGGTTCCGTCGTCATCATGGGAAATAAAACTGTGCAAAGCTAAAAAGACTACTGATAAATTCATGTTAATTCTTAGGATTGTATTTCGTAGTGTTTGTCAAACTCTGTAGTACCAGTCTTGAAAGAGAAGTTATAGAAGTGTTTTGAAATGGAAAGTAGAAAAAGCCAAGAACAAGCTGTCACAAACAGTCACATATGAATGACAGTCAGGATGCACTTAGGTTTAACCACTGGCCTCAACTTGCTAATCTTGTTTAAAAAATTTCTCTGAAAACATGATTACTAATCTCAAAGTTCCTTCAACTGTGTCAACAAGCAGATATATTCTTTTATCTGTTTGGTCCCAGTCTATGTGAGGGGTGAACTTTCTTGGCCATGAAAAATGGTGAACTGGGTTTAAAACAAAAGAAACAGAAAACGAAAGAAGGGACTGTTGAAGACCCAAAATGGACCAGAGTTAAAAGGGAGTGCTGGAAAGTCTCAGTATTCAAACAATGATTATAAATACTTTAGTTAATAAATCACTAGTGACACTTCTAAATTTGCAATTATTAAAATTGAAAATAGTGGTATTCTTGATTCCAGATTACCATTGAAGCTTGCAGAATGATCAAGGGGAAGCTGGCTTTCATATGCTATGCCTCTGATTTTGTTATTATCCTCTATGGTATTTAATACCATATTCTTCCTCTGCCTTACAGACTCTACAGGTTGTGCCAGCCACCTACAGATGGGGACTTATAAAAGTGAGAGGCACCTATGCTGGAGCATCACTGGAGCACTCAGCTCTGAGCAGCCCTGGCTGAGGACCTATGCTAACTGACACTGATGGTGCTGAACCACCAGAGGAGGAGATACTGCTCTGGCTTAGTAGGGGAGGAACCTGCTGGACCCAGGCACAAAGAATCTGCCTTTGAACTCCTGCAGCACGTGCAGGGATTGCTTTGACTTCTTGAAGAAATTCTTGAAACAGACACCACAGAGCTAAGATGGATGTTACTGCCATTTACTAGATGCCTGGAAGAGAGCCAATTCTATTGCAAGACAGCACAGTTTTACTGGTGACTTGTTTGTGCTGCCACCTGCAAATTGTGAACTTCAAGATACGGGTTGGTTAAGAGAATCCAGAATGACGTGTGTCTCCCTCCCAGTACTGCATCTGGCATCCATTTAATTGCCAGCATAATTTTGGTCAGTGTCCTGGAGCAGTAGCTTCACAAACACCACTTTTTCATGAACTGGCCTGCACTTTTGAACAACAAATAGCACAATCTATGGTTTAGTCAAATATGAACATCAAGAATTTCTTCTGGAATTTTCCACTTCAGCCCAGTGAGAACCAATCTCTCTATGCTGCAGGGTATACATTCCATAATACTTCTTAACATTACTTCATTTTACTTACTGTAGCTTTCAGGTTTTTGATTAACTCTTTTTACTAATGCCCTATTATGTACTCTGGAAATGCAGTACTATTTAAAAGGAGAGGTTGGGAGTGAAGCATTTTCAAGGAAACTTTACAAAAGAAAAATACAGTCTTATAGTCTGATTATTTGAACAGATGTAGTTTTTAAAACAGGTCAGAAGAACTATACTTATTTATGTGGAGTGGAATATGTGTTTTCGATCATGTTATTATATATACAAGATTTAAATAAAAATTATATTGTTTAAAATGGGACCAATATGCTGGCAATTACACAGCTACTCCCAGTTTACTGAAAAAAAATCTACATTATTTAAAATCTTCCAATATTTAAGTAGTCTTTAATACAGTTATTAAGATGTATTAGGGATGCTTTTAAGTTAAAAGAAAAAAGGAGTCCTGTATATAATGTACTTTATTTTTCCTTGTTTGAAAAATTGTTCTCCATTTTGTCAGTATTATGCTAAGCACAGTAATTTTTTTCCAAATTACTGGCTGGAACTAATTGAAACATGTCAGCAGTCTCAGGACAGAATAATGTTCTTTGGAGTGAGTGCCTTAATATGATCACCCATCCCTAACAAATTCCACTTGTAGCAGGTGTCAGTAGAAGGGTGTACAGGGAACTCACCATGCCTCTTTCTCCACAGCCTCCTTTGACCCCATTCATAGTTAGGAGATCCAGGAGCGCTTTGCAGTGATGTACAGTCTAGAAAATAAAGGTTTGGGGTTTTTATTTGTGGTGTTGTTTGTTTTTTAGCTGCCTTAATTTTATTTTATTAACATCCAAACCAACTCAAGACCTAAAATTAGACTTTTTCCATTTGGATATGGAGCTCTACACTTCAACACAAAATGGCTTATGACAAGTCATGGGGTGCTGATTGTTCTGAACCTTGCTTCTTAATTTTTTTTTTTCTTCACTCACAGAAGGAAATAGTTTTGGGGAAGGAACGTGTTTGGGTTTATCTCTTACTTTTAACTGTTTCCTCAGACCTGTAGCAAGGAGCTGGGACAACCCATCGATCGCCAGCTGTCGGCTGCAAGGCTTTGTTGCTGCATAACATTTTGTACTGCAGCCAGATGGGCAGGTCGTTATTTCAATCCACTTTTTGCTAATTTTGGAAGAGTTATTCTAGCCATTTGCTGTTTGAAGAAAAAAAATGGATGTTTCTGTACTGAATCCTCAACTTAAAATGTGCTTAGTTTTGGGTGTTCCCACAGTTCTTACAATACTAAATTGAACACATAGGCAGAGAACCTTATTTGGTCTACATCATCTCTGTTCAGTGGAACTGCAGCTATTTACCCAGCCCAGTGAGGATCCAGCCCCACACTTACACAGTCACTGTAAAATTTAAAGATGCACAGAAGAGTATGTAAGGGCATTTACACTGTGCACTGTTCTACATTGAAATGTCCACGTTATTCTCATTGAAAATGCAATAGAAGTTTTTATTATTAAAAGCTGGTTTCTATTATAAGGAAAAAAGGTATGATCTTGTTTTTCTGTTATACCCTTTAGTTCTTTAGCTCTAACTTCTGTTGAACAGTTCAAGTTCTAGCATTTGTATGAAGCAATGAGGAGCTGAAAGTTTAAACTGTAAAGGAGTTGTTTCTGATACCAGCTCAGACTGACAGTGTAGAGCTAAACTCTTCCTGTTTGTGCAGTGTTGGCCACAGGTGTGGTTTCATTGCAGAGTTCCTATTAAAGTAGAAAAGAAAAAAAAAAGTTTTGATGCTGTAAAATTGCAAGGTTTGAATCCAGTGCTGGAAAAAAAAAAAGCAGGTTCATGTGGAAATAAAAAAGGGGGCAATGCACAAGCCAACCTGCAAGTAAAGAGAGTAGATCAGGTCTGCAGAATTTCTGTGGCTAAAAGGAAAGTAAGACTCGGGACTGCCACAACCGAGCAAGTGCAGACTTCATAGATCTGGAGCATCTGATACAATGGGAGTGTGGAAAATATGGAAAACACAGTCGAGGTGGAGAAAATGGAAACTAGCAGCATGATGATGAGGTGTGTAAGCAGCTGGCTAAAGGAAAGAAGGCAACACTGAAAAGAAAATGGGGGTTGGATGGCAGCTGCAAGTGTAATTTCTTCTATATCAGTCTTGTAGCTGAATTTGTTTAGAATTTTCATTAATTACTGAAGCACAGATACTGCTGCTGTTGAGTTTGGGGGCACTAATCTAGAGAAGGACCAGGGTACACAGAAAAAAAAAAAAAAAACAAAACTGGAAGACGTTGAACACTGAAGGCAGTGATGAAATGGACAGGAGGAAACTTTACAGTACGGATATTAGCTCATGACCATTAAACAATGTATTTTGCTATATTTCTTGTTAATTGAAAATTAAAGAATCTTGGTTGTAGAGTTTGTCACAACATGACTCAGAAGCAATTTGACAGAATCATGAAAACTCAGTCTCCGCTAGGAGACAAATTTCCAGTTGGGACAGAGAAGTATTTAGGCCCCTGTGCAGAGGCCAAGTAATTAAGTGAAATTGCAGTAGCTAGATGTTGAGAAAGATACTAAAGTGATATCAATAAAGTGGATACAATTCTGCAAGATAAGACCAGGAGAACTTGATGTATTTAGCCTAAGACACGAATATAACTGATGTCTTTATAAGAGGTTAATAATAAGAAAGGTAAAGACAGCTCAGTCTTAAGCATAAAGACAGCCAGAATGAGGAAAAAGGAGTAGAAGCCATCAGGGTTAAATATTGGCTGAAAATCGTTCTGAACATTTTTTTCCTCAATCAGGCTCTGACAAAAAGAAAAAAGCTTTTCCAGAGGGGCTTGTAAAAGCTGAAGCAGTGGTGCCTGGCGGGGCAGGAGAGTGTCTCCGAGCCGGCCGGGGCTCTGGCTGCAGCCGCTGGGCTGGGCTGACAGGAGCCACCGTGGGCGGTCCCTGCTTTGTCCCTGGCATCTGCCAAGGTGTAAACTGCTTTTCAAATCCTTACCTATCTATTAGCCTCAGACATTTTCATATTCCAGTATTCAGCTGCAGACTGAAATACTGGGACTTCTAGATAAGAAGCAGCAGATTTAGACAAATAGAGATCTTGCTTCCATTTAGAATAAAAAACATTGAAAAGCAAAATCCACCTGGACTCTACAAATCCTTTTTCCTCTGTCTTCTTATTTTATTATCAGCAAATAATGCTAATTTGGGAATATTTAAAGTACTAATTATTTCATGATTATAAGTGATCTGAAGATATAAAACACTAAGGCCTAACAGTAAGAATTTCAACATAAAAGTAACTTTAAACACTCCTACTTCCAGAACAGTATATAGAGTATTTCATCTGTCCTATCCCTTGGCATTATAAATGTCTGATGCAGCTTCTAATCACCCAGTCGTCATTCATGGGTAAAAGGGGGAAAAAAAACCAAACCTAACCCCACAAGTGGCTCATGAAGCCAGGTTGTTCACAAAAGCCTAACACACAGACAGTGATAAGAGTTCAATGACTAATCAAATGACCCAGCACAATTTGTTTCTAAAACTAGTGTTTGTGTGGCACTGGAGTCTTCAAATACCAAGTTCAGAGTTGCTGTTCAGAGAAGGCTGCAGTAGCTGTTTGAGATAGCAGGGAAGAAAAGCTTTCAAACAGCAAAAGGAATTTTTGCCACTTTTTTAGCATGGGAGTCCTGGCTTTGATTAGCACCAAGAAACCGTTGTCATGCCATGGGGTTGTGATCCTTCTGTTCTTCACTATGCAAAAATTCCTTTCTGTCTTGGGTTAAATAAGAGAGTGCAGTAGCAGTTTTGGTAGTACTGTCACAGTATCGCTTACACTACAAGACTAAGAGAGACTTTGTTTAGTATAAACTGAAAAAATTCTAGTGTCCTCCAGGCATGAATTTCCAAGTGCTCTGTCTCATCATGATCAACTTCCTTCACTATCCTGAGCAATTCACTTTTCCTCCCTGCTCCAGTTTTGGGAGGGAGCTGGGGAACTATTTTCTTACCACTGGTATTGTGAAGATTCAGAGGAGGAAAGCTGTAAACTGCTTTGAAAATTGACAGCACTTTATATATATAATATAGTTCTAACGACTTGAAAAACAGGAAATGAGATGGAAAAAAGGTTAAACATCACAAAGACATATAAAAAAATCTCTGCTTTTAATTCCCATGAATACATTAATTGAGAGCACTTGGTATAAGGAAGGATGAATGAGTATTTTTGGTATACTTGCTCTGCCCCATTTCAGGATTCAGAAGTACTATGCATTAATAAGATCAGGAACTTAATTTAACATATCTGGGTTTGTTAGGGAAAAAAGAACAAACTCATATTTATGCATGAAGTTTCTTCAGACTGTCTTATTGTCAGCACTTCCTTCACCTTGATTTGAAGAATATCACAATTCAGAACATAAGTAAATGTTAGGTAAATAATATTTTCAAAAACAGGCTCTTGTCAAGAGGATATTCAATTTGGATTTCAGAGTAGCACCTTTTAGTTTGTAAAAGCACTGGTAATTCTTTTATCACACAGTTTGGCATGAGGATAATACTGTTTATGTAAGGCCCTTCTAACTGTCAGCATACCCACTCTGAGAGTCAGGCTCTGATGCCCTGTTGCAATCAGGTGTAGCAGAAGATAAATTTGTTGAAACCTGGGCCCTGCTCAGCTGAATGGGTTTTGCCTTTGCATTCTGAAGCTACATTGGCACCAGTGAGGAATTAAAGAGGAAGGACCTCCTTATCATAGAACAGCAACATTGCTTTTAGTAGTTAACCTTTCACAGCTGTTGCTGGCTGAGCAAAGACCACCAGCTGAAGATCACTGCCCTAGTACAATGTCACAGAACAAACAACTCATTCAAGAGGACAGAGGACTTTCAAAAGGCCCTTTTTACAAAGGGTAGGAGTGGCCACAATAGTCTGACCATAGGTTAGGTAAAATTTAAAAGGCTCTTAGAAGTTAATTGGTAAACAGCTATAGGAGCTCCAGGAAGACTGCCATAGCAGTACTGCATTTACATCTCATGTGACATGTGAGCTCCATTACCTCACCTGGGCAGGGGGGCAATTCTGAAATTACTCGAGTTGTATAGTATGTTTTTGCATGAGACAGAACTTTTCATGGTTTAGGACAATGTTTCAGAGATTATATTTTTATAGAATTGGCATTTTCAAATGTTTTGTAAAAGGAAAACATGTACAGAATATTTGAGAGGGTTTTAGTTTGAGGGATTCTAGTGTACTAATAGTCTTATATTTTTCTCCATGTTTCTGTATTTTTGACTAAGCACATGTATCCTGCATTAAGATAAAAGTCTTAATATAATTTGTTCAACTTTCAGTGCTGTAGCGTCTAATCCATGCTGTCATTCTAGCGTCACTGAGCTGTGTGTTTCTTATGCTGTATGCTCTGTGTCTGTTGCAGTCGAAATCAAGCCATTCAGAAAACACTGCCCAGTTGGTTTGTAACCATGTGTCTTTTATCAGAGAGGATCCAGAGCACTCCTTTTGGGTTTGGAAGGTTGAAAGTATCTGAATAGGGGACAGGGTTATTAAAACTACTTGGGCTGTTGCTCTAAGTAGAACCCTTTGAATGTCAAGAAGATGAGAATCTAAGAAGAAAACTATTTGATGTCCTTTTTTTTGTGTGTTGTGGGGTAAGGGACAATTAAAAGAGCTCTTTCATGCTGTGTGCAAACTGCATTCTGTATTTGTGAGGCATGAACTAAAGAACTATATCTCTTTCCACTCTGCTGCAAAAAGAAACACAAAAACTGGAGCCAGGAAGGTGCATTGCTGTCTTAGATTCCTTCATCTAAAATTTCCCTTGACCCTGAAACTGAGACAGGCCCTCAGTTTTCCCTCAGAGTATTAAACAGCTTTTTATGTTCTGATGCTCATTCAGAATACCCAAACAGATTGCAACAGTCACTAGTTCTGTAGTGTGTGTGTTGCATCAAGTGCACAGCAATCCAGCAGCTAGGATGAGGTGGTTCTGGACAGCCAGCCAGACTTGATTAGGGTAAGTTACCTTACTCTACTCATAAACACCTCTTGCCTTTGATGATACACTCAGCTCGTCAGTGCTTTCAGCTATCTTTAAAACAGGAAATCTTTATTTTCCTGTCTATCCAGGCGCTTACCTTTGGAGGGACTCTGCATTCACTGGAAGAATCAACCGAAGAGATTAAATCTGCACACCTGAAAGGGTTTATATAGGTTTCCAAGAAAGAAGAGAATAATTTAAGAGTTAAACCCCTTCATCCATGCCTCTGACCACAGTATTTCCTTTTCTTTATAGCAATGGAGAGATGTCAAAGATTCAAGAACAGTTTTGTTTGTGGCTTCCTGTGTGGGGAAAACTGAACTTCTGATTTGTCCCATTATTACATGTTGAGATATGTTCGGTTTTGATTAATAGCTAAAATCACCCTATCAAACTCCCTAAGTCCTCAAAGTGCAGTGGCCTGAACATCCCTGTAAGTCAAGGACAAGCCTCTGGTTTTTAGCAGTGGCTTAATTTCCACTTCAGGTTCAAGAAACTTGAAGAGATGCTATTGGATCAGCAGCTCCTGAACAAGAGACCTGTTTCAGCCTTAAAACAGTTAAATATATGACACTGGGACAGAAAGAGAAAAAAGCAAACATGCCATAGATAGTGACGATAATGGGCTACTCTCCAAGCAGCATTTTATGCTGGACAAAATGACAGGAATCAGAGAACGAGGCAGTTGGTGCACATCTCCCCTCTCTCACTGAAAAGCTATGCCAAGCTGTGTGCCATGCCTCAAGTTTTAGGAGATGAGAACAGATCAGCTCAGAGAACAGCAACTTTTCTGTTTCAGAAGCTTCTCCTTCTACACAGGAGGAAGAAGAAAGTCGGAAAAAATAAGGTAAATAGGCATAAAGAATTCAAATTAAGTCAGCTTTCCTTCTGAGGGTAATGCAGACCACGAAAGGAACACTGAAGGAGTCTCACAGAGTGCATTAAGGCCCCTGGACTAATGTTTCTCAACCAACCAAGAGCCCAACATTTCCCACTTTATCAGGATTGGTAAAGTCCCTGTCCTTTTCCTCATGAATCTGACTGGTTTTCTTTCCAGCCTGCTTTCTCCTGTGGTCCTAACCACCTGGGCACTCAGCTGGTCACTACGAAAGGGATTAACACCTTGCTTACTGGAGATCAGTTGAGGTGGCTGTGTTTTTTTCATTTTATTTTTCAGGTGAGATGAGGGGCAGGGACTGGGACTGTGGCGGGTGTTTGCCTTAACAGCATGTTCAATAGCCTAGACTCATAAACTGTCTTGAGCAAAGAACAAACAGTACCAGGAGAACTTCAAAACAGGACCTTGTACTCCCAGTACTAACTCTGTCCATGGCTTACACAGAAGTGAAGTAAAATTCCACTGCCTCAGAACAGCAGGGCAAGAGAGTAAGTAATCCCTGTTCAGAGCAAGAGGAACTATTTTTAGGAGGTCTCTGACCACTCTTTTCCTTGTACAGCCAGCAGTAAGGGTGGCTGACCCAGGTGCTGTGCCGGTGTGTGCCAGGGGGTGCTGCCTGCTGGCAGAGGCCCCGTGCCCACGCGCCCTGTCTGCTCTCAGCTCGGCAGCTGTCGCCACCGGGCACGGGGAGACATCTGCAGCCCAGGCAGGCCAGCACCACGCCACCCCCGGGACCACCCGCCTGCAGACCCTCCCTGCAGCGAGCTGACAGGGGCTGCCCACCTCCTGCAGGCACAGGCATACAGGAGGAAATTTTGGGAGGCAGACACAGGACTTTGTCCTCTGTGCCCTGTCTCCACCTGGGCACCACGTTATGAGAGGCAGTTTTACCTACAGCCTTAACCTTCAGTGTTATTTCCATTTATTTTTTTTTAATCGTTGTCCTTGTGCTCATTAAAAGGCTGAGTACTCTTGAGTAATTAACCATTCTCATCTTACAGACAGCTTTCTATTGAAATAAGTGTCTGTTGGTCTTGTATGGGTTGTTCTGGCTTACACTGACAGTTTAACGAATACATGGTGATTTCCCCCCATTAAGCAGCAAATAACAGTTACTCCAAGCTCAGCCATTGGTATCTACACAGCTCCAATAAAGTGTCTCCCAGCCCCCTCCCATTTCAGGTCATTGTATTTATGCAGAGAAAGGTGGTGTTTGAACAATGTGTCTGCTGCACTGAACATCTGTTCTGTTTTCGGTTGTCTTGTCTTTATCCCAAGGTCTAGGGAAGGGCTGACAGGGTTTTGAATCAGTACAAAATAATAACTTCCCTATGGAGAAAAACAAACAAACCTTTTTTACCTCTTTTATTACCTTTATTACCTTTTTTGTCAGTTTTCCTTCACAATTTAAATGATTCCTTGCCAAAACTGTAGTTCTGTTGATTTTTCACTTGCAGAAGCCATGCCCAGGTCTGCCTGTTCCTACGATGGATTCCTTGAGGAGCAAAAGGATGAGATGGGTGAAACAGGTAAGTAAATGTAGGCTGAACAGGAAATGTTCTTAAAAAACTATTGCCAATAAAATGTAGGCACAGTCCCTTAAGTGGAGTCTTGATCACCTGGGACTTACAAACCACACAATCTGAGAGAGCAAAATTGAGCTAGACTTCTAGCTGCAGGAACAAGGGGTAAAGCCCATGGGTTATACTAGTCAGTGGTTGTAACAATCCCGTGGGGGCTTAGGATCTACTATCAGAAAAATTACTGGTATATTAATGTAATTTTTCTTAATATATCATACAGGACCACTTAGCCAGTGGACTAAACTCTTTATAGTTACATACCAAAAAAGAGCCCTTTCCCAAAGGGTTTTACAATCCAAAAGTTTTTCAATTTTTTTCCGAGGTGTTCTCCCCAGTTCCTACCAAAGGTTAGCTCACATGGATAGCTAGACAAAACAAAACACCACCAAACAAAACCAGACCTATAGCTGCCAGGCTGTACATTCCAGGACCAAATCCTGAACAAGTTGCTCAGATTCTCTATCCATAATTTCCAACTTGATTGGAAATAAAGCAATAAACCTCCTCATTCTCACACTTATAAAGCAACCTAAGTGGCTCCCCATCCTGTTCCAGTTTGTCTCAATAAAGCTGTCTGCTTTAGGAGACTTTTTCTTCAGTTTACTCTCCTATTACTAGTGATGAAGGGTAATTAGCAGCTCCCTTGCCAGTGTGGATAGCAGAGTTACAGCTACTTTTCCAGGCAACTTGGAGAAGCTGAACTGCTGCTAAATAGAGCTGCTTTTTCTAAGAAGTCAAAGCTCCCTTGGAGCTCTTTAACAATCCCTTATGGCTGTCATGATTCACCATTTGAATAATACTTCTCCATGCCAAAATAATGACTCATTTTGTACAATATCAATTAATGCCCTGCAGAAGCTTCAAAAAAAATAGGTCTGTTTTTAATGAATTAAGATTAAAAATAGTAATTAATGTTTGAATCTAGTGATTATTTTCTTGATCCTGCTTAAAATTAAATTTGGTTATAAGCACTTTGAAGGCAATGAGCAAGGAATCATTATTATTTAATCAGCTTTAAATTACTTACATAATTACTTACATGGGTGACGTATTTTCGTCTGGAGATAATTAAAAATAATTAGTGTGGCTTTATCACAGTTTTAATGTGCAAAAATCAAATTCATATTATTAGTGGTACTTGAATACTTGCTTTTTTGGATGGAATTTATCTCAAAATTATTGCATGAAAGTTAATGAAGCTATCACATGAATGTGTTGCTTGGAAAGAGTGATTTGGAAAGAATGCATCATTTATTTCTGATCCCATATGAACTCAGCTCTATTTTATTTTTCAGGGGGTTTTATTAAAGTTTTCTGGAATAATGAGCAATTTTATAGCTAGTACAACACATTGTGTCTTGCTGTAAGAAATAACAAACCTTGGGCCTTATTTCTTTTGCCTGCTTTGGCATAAATCAAATGTAGATTCCATAAAGTCAGTGGAATCAAAGTGCTGTAGAGTGTATATATTATCCAAACACAGCAACAACCAACAGGCTTGAGTTATATACTCAAACCCAACAGAAGTTTTCTACTTTTTAAACAGTACAGACCAAACATTCACCTAATTCTTGTCTATTTATATGCTATTTCACAAATTATCATTCATTCTGTTATTAACAGCATATCATCAGTGCAACTACCCAAAAGACTTTGCTTAAATAGTAAAGCAAGATTAGGAAAATAGCTGAAGTATTTTCACCTTTTAAAGCAATCAAGCTTTAAAAGGCACTTTAGATGTCTGATGAAGATAAAAAGGAGGAGCCAACATCATGTCATTAGCCAGAAGTGCTTTGTGGATCACATTTATTAATATTTCTCATTAGAGAATTACACTAGGGTTTTGAGATGCAGTCTAGACCATGGCTGTGGTTCAATTCTTGGTATATACAGGAGACAATTATGAAGTTCACAACAGAAGTTTGCCAACTGTTCAGGATCTTTGGAGTTTCCACAGGTACTTCTTATAACAGACAATCCTTATGCATCAACATATTCCACTAGCTTTAGCATTTAGTGAGTGACTCAGCTGAATCTTTTGCCTTCAGTGAGCCAACACAGGGCTGTATTTACTGGTGGGCACATATTCCATCTTCTCTAATGTGTCCTCCTGACCATGCTGCTCTTACCAAAGCTGCTGCTGTTACACCTACCTTTGACATTTGTGCTGCAGCAGAATAAACATTTTCCTTCCTTGCTCACTAAAGCTGTTATCTATATTACCAGACCTAAGAGGGTCTCCCAACTCCTACTGTGAGTGATTGCCAGCTCTGGGTTGAGATCAAGCACTCACTGTGTCTGTTTCTCCTCTGACTGCAGTTTCTGACTAGCCTGCAATAATATGGAAATGTATTTACATCCACAGCATCCCTATAAAGTAGGTAAGTGCTATTTGCCCATTGTACAGATGGAAGATCAGAACAAGATCTCAGAGATTTAATTCTAACTGAAACAACTGCATTGAAATTGTTGAAAGACAAGAAACAAAGGGTAGTTTTCACACAGGGTGGACGTGATCAGCAGTATGCTTCTCAGACCTGTCTTGGGATCTGCCAAGACTTGTTCACCAGTGATTTGAATAAAGGGATAAACAGTCTTGTTAAAAAAAATTCAAGTTATAAGCTGTTACTTAGGATGACAAAATTCAAAGGCAATTGAAAAGAGCTGCAGAAGAATGTTGCAGT
This sequence comes from Merops nubicus, assembly GCF_000691845.1. Classification (NCBI taxonomy): domain Eukaryota; kingdom Metazoa; phylum Chordata; class Aves; order Coraciiformes; family Meropidae; genus Merops; species Merops nubicus. Next base: position 168,319 of record NW_008599461.1, read on the forward strand.
AATAAGTGGCTGAAGTGATTAAGTGGCAACTAAAATTCAGTATCAGTACCTACAGAGTAAATAAACAATTAGTCATTTGATGTACAAGTCAGGTTTTAAATTGGTACCCAAGCTTTGGAAAATCTGTCAGCCTTTTTGCAGACCATTCCCTTGAACCACCAGTTCAGTGTTCTGTGCCAAACAAAGAAGCTAGAAGAGTGGAATTCCTAGGAAAGGAAAAGAAATCATAGCAGAAAACCTTATTAATTGCCTGGTGTCCCTGAGTCTTAAAAACTACAAAAATTATTCTTATGGATTAGGCTTCCAAACACTTTTGAAGGACCTCGAAAATCTGCATGCAAGCCATATGCCCAGTGTCATACAAGAAGTTTCTTTTGCAGCATGGAAATAACTCTGTTTCCTAGGAGCCTAGGCTTCCTCTCACCACTGAACCACCCTCACTTTCAATTCAGCAACAGTTCCTCCTGCCCTTCCTCTCTGTATGTACCCCAGAAAGCTTCTTGGTGAGAAGCTCTGGGCTTCTCCCTCCATCAAGTGATTTTTCCTTTAGTTTGGAGGATTTTCTCCATTAAAAAATATCAGAAAAAAAATGTTGAGAATCTGCCTTAATTAGATAGTCTCAAAATGATGAAAAAACAGGCTGTAGAAAACCATATATTTTTAACTTCGTTACTCATTATTAGATAAGTTTTATTCATGGATACTCATAAAATTGTAAAACACATTAAATCTCATGGAAACATCTGTATTTAGCAGCAGTAAGTAAAAACCCTGCTGGTTTCAACAGCTTTTTCAGACATAAAAGCAGACAGGGGAAAGACTTTATGAGAAGTGGCCACAACTTACAAAACCACAGTCCCACTTAGTATGTCTCTTTGATAAAGGTCTCCGGAAACTTCCCAATTTCCAATTAGGAGTGGAATTGCAGCTGCAGTTTCAGCTCACCTCTGCATCAGCAGTCCGTAACAACCACAGGGGCTGTGCATTACTGGCTGATAAATTCCCCCTTCGCCTGGGGAGAAATCAAATACAGAGAAGGGAAATTACCATATCAAGATAGCAAAGGGGAGAATAAGACTGAGCTCTTCCTCAGTCTGAAGCTGGGCCAGGCCACCTTGCATATGGCTTCCAGAAAGTTGCTGGTGATGAGCACACAGTCCACGTAGGCTTTTTCTCCTCCCAAAATAGCCAAATACTAGCTAACTGTTAAAGATGTGTAAATTAGTCATAGTTAAAAAGGTACTTATGTTTTTTGAACATTGATTGATAAAAGGACACATGCGTCCTCCCCAGTTAATGCTGTATTACCTGTGAATCTGAGATCTGTATTGCCAGATTCCGAAAAATGGCAGGGGGCGCAGAATTAAAACAAAAAAAAAAAGCCCCAAACCCCTGTTAAGCAAAGAAATTGCCAGTGTCTCTTCACAGTTATGCTGTCTATATCTAAAGCTGAAAGGAGAATGCATTGAGAACACTAGGCTAGGTTTGCAATGCTGCCTGGGGTAGCTGGATCCCGTAAAGAGAGAAAAGAAGTAAATATTCAGTTAGCTCCACTGGGAGCAATTGGCTTGTTTTGTCAGTAGGACATTTCAAAAGAATAATGCCTATAGCTATACACACACACAGAGCTCTTCTATATAGAAAGATTGGACAGATCCTGTAATGACAAAGCACATTAAGTTAGCTGTAACTGCCTTCAGCTGGTCCTCCCAGTGATATTCTTCACTGCAGCTAAATGACACACAGATGTGAAATTGTTTCTTACTTCTGAAAGCCAGAGGAAATTAAGGGAATCTCTCCCAGTTTCCCTCTCTCTTTCCAAACAAATTTTCCCCACTTATAAGCAAGAAGCAAACATGCCAGAAGTCACAGGAAATTGTTTTCAGAAAGCAATTTTTGATCGATACAACTGAATGATCACTATTAAGGGTGAATATTAAAATTGAATTTCACTGTTCATATCTTTTTGCACATTATGTCATTCACATGATTTGTTGCATAATATCACTCTAGTAATATTACTTTTTTCCCCCCCTTGCTCGTCTGGAGGAGCTACAGATGATGGACTGCTATAAATACTCCCCATAACTAGCTTCAAACATGTTCCGCCTCACTAGCTTTGGACAGACCAGCCCATAAAAATCTTCAAACATACTGAGAGGTTCCATGTGTGCCCAAACCAAATACACATAGTACACGCAATCTGTGCAAAACTGCAAAATCTCTCAAAATAGATTTAAAAAAGACAGCACAACCTGCTACTCCCACTCCTTTCACATTATTGCAACAGTATGACTGGAATGCATTCAGAGTAGTATCGCCAGTGATGGAAGTTGATGCTAGGAGGTGCTGAAATGTAATGTCTTTTCCATGCACTCCAATTACATTAAAGTGGCAGAGGTTTGTGATTGTCAAACTATTCAGTTATTGATTGGCCTTTAGGTAGAAAGAATTTGTTTCCAGTTTCTCACTTTAACCCTGCGTTCCATTAAACACCATACAGTTAGCACTCAGAATAAATTGCATTTTGGAAGATTAACTAAGTCAGATATAAGGCTAAGTGCACAATCTATTCTCTCTCTTACCAATCACTTACAGTTCATCAGCTCTTGCAATAAAAAAAAAATGAGAAAGGAAAAAGTCTCAGAAAGAGTAGGGTTGAAATGGGATGCTATGTTTTAATCATCTGGGGCTTTTTTTCCCCTTTTCCACAAAACAGTGAAGAGCAGGGGACCACCAAAGGGAAGACTGAGACATTCTTTCATCTCCTGATTGAAAATGCCGTAAGAGTTGATTGCTTCACAGCACCATATCAGGATGCATTTTTTCCTGTTTAAGCCAGCTTCCTCACAGGAAGAATGGTTATTTAATATTAAAATCACCACTAAAGAATCAACAGCTAATCTTACAGTTGGATTCCATCAACAGTATCTAAAAAGCTTAATCCACTTAAAGCTGAGGATGGTCATTACAAGGGAAAGGAAGGAGAATTTGGTTCCTTGTATTCAGATCACCCTGTGCACAGCTGTTTTGCAGGGAGCACTAGAGCATGATTTAACATAGGATGCTGTAGAATGAAGATAAAAATATGCCAGACTGTAAAAGAATATTTTTTTTCTCTTTCTACAGTTTCTTAACAATCTTTAATTTTATATGGAAGAAATTTTTAATAAATATCTTTGCAGAACCACAAAACATCATCACTTTTTAATACAACAGTAAGAAGAGGTAGGTTGGCATCCACCCATGTGATTGACATGTCCTGCAACACCAAAATCCTTAAATCTTTATTGTTTTTTCCCTAGCTAAAACTTCCAGAGTAACTAACTGATTTCCATTCATTTAATTTAGTTCCCTGAAAATCCCTTCCTTTGACTCTAGACGCTGCTTGGCAAAGCAGTTAATGTATGCTTACTGTAAGGTCAAATGGGTTGGTTGCCCAAGCCCAAGGGTACACAGTGTACATGGAGAGCTACTGCTGCAGCCAAAAAGAAGAGGTCCAGCTGCATGGTTCTAGCCCTGTCCTGGTTTTGGCATTCATCTGACTCTTCTGTGAGCTGATTCAACTCGCTAACTCAGCAGAAATCTATTCATTCTTTTGCTGGTGTGTTTCCTGCTCAGTTAGCAAGCTCATTCAGCTCACAGCGAGGCTCAATGAACCAGTGCAAGGTGCCTGGAGTGAGGGTGGGGGGAGCAGGCTGCCCTCCTTTCAGAAGCAATGAGCTGTCCTACTCCCTTCTCCATGTCGGGCAACTCCATTCTGAGGGACTTGAGAAAATCTGGTGCTCACCCTTCTGGAACTCCGCACACAGGTGTACCTAAGAAAAGCTCTTCTGGTGGCCAGTTGAGGGGTGCAGCCATAGGGACTATGGTTAGTCTGAAGGAGGCTGCTGGCAGCTAAGGCTGTTACCACTGCCAGGAGCTTACACTTGCCTCCCTGCTGCAGCTCAGGGCCCTACATCTGAACAAACAGCTCATGCCAGCAATTCTCATCTGCTTCTGAACAAAGTTGGAGGGCTCACTTTATCCCACCGTTGAATTCTGTTTGGTAAACTGGGGCTGACTGTGGTAAAACACATAAGATGCAGATGGTTAAGCTGGCAGCTCTGCTTGTGCCACCACCAAAGGCAGAGTGAAAGCTGTCTGGTAACATCTATCACCTTTTGCATAGTGACCACGAATTTCAGTTTTCAACCTCAGGGGAAGGGAGAGAAAGCTGAAGGGAGAGGGGGAGGTTCAGGTAGGTGAAGGACCCTGTGGCAAAGATCACAATAATGTCTTTTTCACTAGAAAGAAACATGGTGGAGCCTACTATACATGATGGCCCTTTAGTGTTTAAAAATTTAGAAAAGTATGGTCTTGACAGTAAGCCTGAGGAATGAAAACTGTTGCTGTCTTCACTGGTTTCATCCTTTGACCAGCAGAAAATCAGGGTCCTGTAGAAGAAAACAGGAAAACAAGTGCAATCTTTCACTGACTGTCAGCTCAGCAAGGTTAGCAAGGCTTTTTGAAGTGAGTTGAAAGACCAGTTACCAGGTTAGAAGTGAAATCTTTTGAAATTTCTAATTGACGAGGTCCAGAGAGAATTCCTTTGTTAGTGGTACCACATCAGATCAGAAAACATCTTCAGATGCAGTCAGTGAACCAGAAAGCCTCAATAGGATTTCACAGGGGGGAAAGAATAATCTTATGAGTCTCTGAAATGAGTGCCCTGCTGGTCTGCTGAATGTGGGCAAAATCCATGATTAAATGGGCTACCATTCCTG
>NW_008599461.1:173115-225419 GCF_000691845.1 Merops nubicus
TGTCTGCTGTTGTCAGGCTTTATACTGAGGACAGGTCAAAATATTAATCCATGTTCATCTTGTATGCCTATTGAAGCTAATTTTAAAAAAAAAACCTCCAAACTTACCAATGCCAGGTTTGATTTATTCTAAATGATTTCCTGGTGACAGGCTTTTTACAATTATCTGTTCTACTGCATTTGTTTTTTTCATGTACTATGGAACATTTGGCTAATACATATGATATAAACATGTGCATCTTCAGGGCATAACAAAATGCTCTGAGATCATTTGTTTTCTAGAAACAGTTAGTGGGATGAGCAGAGGCCTACTGAATATGAGAAAGAATGCCATAAATTACTCTCTGCTCTTTAAGAAGTAAGAACATGAAACCCACTAAATCGAAAGTCCTTTATCCAAAAGTCTCACAGACTACACAGTGGGGAATAAAAGACTATTGCACTTCATTGCAAATATGAATGGAAACTATGAATGATGAAATATAAAGTTGAATGTTGTTTTTAGTCTTGTTGTTGAGAAGAATTGTCAACTTCTGGCCAAAATTTTTCTTGCATGCAGAGTCCATTGAGAGAGCTGTGGAATCTGGGCACAGGAAGCATGCGAACAAGCACAATGAATGTAAATGTTGAGTCACATGCTGTGCATAGCTGCAAGCCTCTGCTCTCATTCTTTCAGGATTCTTTTCTTAGGAAACACAAGGCCAGCTCTCAAAATGCTGTAGTGGTACTTTCCAGGTTTGCTTCCTTACTTATTAGTCTTTTCCAGACATCACAATATACAATTCAAACTAGCATTTAGAAGATCAGCATTTGTATTTCTCTAGCTGGCAGATTCACTCCAGAGGTGGCTATACTTAAGTGTTTTTTAAAATTACTTCTGCCTATGAACTCAGAGGCCACAGTGAAGGCAAGGTATTGAAAGAGAAAAACTAGAAGATGATCACTCCAAACTGGTATTTGGATAAATAAATATTTAAGCTGCCTTACATGTAAGCCAGAGTTTTCCGATGAAGAAAGATCACAGAAGATGCAATCATACCAAAGATTATATTCCTAAGGGAAATATAAATGCCTTGTAGAAACGATTGCTCCAAATGAATGAAAGGCAATAATTCTGTGCCCTTTAACATGTGGTCACAGAAATATAATTTAAACAGCAAAGAAAATATAAGACATTTACTGGCAATATGACTAGTTGAGAGGATGTAGTGGTTTAACACCAGCCAGCAAATAAGCATGACATTATTCTCATGTTAAATCCAAAATAAAGCTCTGTACCAGCTGCTATGGAGAAAATTAACTCTGTCCCAGCTGAAACCAGGACAGAGGAACCGATGACATTCAGCTGTGCCTTTAGCCCTTCAACCCCTGATTTTTAAGCTCTTGGATGGCCTGTGCTGAAAAGGTCACTTCAGGAAGCAAAAATTAAAGTACAGACACAATTTATGTTGCTCTGTAGGACAAAGGTTGTTTTGTTTTGTTTTTTTTTTTTTTTTTTAAGAAGTCTAGGTCATTGTCTAATGAAAGAATGCTTGAATTGTCCTCCTTTCATAGCACAGACAGTGTACAGCACCGACTTGTCTCCACTCACACATTACACCAACGATGGAACCATGTACAAAGCTCAGACTAGCTGGGACCCATGGGACCAGGCTGCCAGCCTATGATGAGTTAAGTGTTCCCTTTTTCTCTGAATGGTCAGATAAATAACCGGTATAATAAACATACCGGAATGGCTTGCACCAAATCCCTGCGGGTCCCCACTGAAAATCCCTGCTTCCAGGGAGTGGGGTGATGGTACCGGAGTATTCTCTGTCGTTTGACCAGGAGGTGGCGATAATTCCCTTTGCATAAATGAGAAAGCTAAAGAAACAACAACAAAAAAACCCCAAACCAAACCAAACAAACAAAAAAACACACACACACAAAAAAAACCACACAGAAAACAGACAAGGTGTTCAGGGGAGGGGAGAAGTAATTCCAAAAACAGCCTGCTAGAGCTAAGTGATTAAAATTACATTGCAGATAACAGAAGGAATAAAGCTAAGCTCTTTTTTCTTGTTTCTGTGACTATTTTTACTATTTGGTGTCTAAAAGAAAGACAAATTACTGGAAAGATATACAGATGCCAGAGCTTTCAGTTAGGTATTATTTTTAGCGCTAATCACATCTGCATATTGCAGAAAGAACAAAACATTTCTAGCTGGCATTCAGCAGCTGTATGTTAATGTTATTTGTGAAAACATGCTCAAAAGCTTGTACATTAGAAAGAACTGGAACATGCAGAAGGAAACACCTTCCTCCCAGGCACCCCCCCGGGAAATACACAACATTCTTCCAGTGCCCTGAATCTACACGTGCAGCTTAGCAGCATATGTCCATGCTACTGCCCTTTGTGCTGTGTTCTCTTCCCCTCTTGCAACTTTACAGATAGATCATATCAGTTATTGTGCTACCCTTACAGCACATCCTGGGTACATTCTGTAAATCTTCTACCTCAGTCTCAGCCATCCCTTTCACCCCACTCACCTTGCTCCTGAACTTACCTTCTGAAAGATGCAGTAGGAATTGTGCACCTTTGTCTGAAACTCTTACTCTCTGGCCTGCAAAATGCCTATGCATAAACACTTCTTTTGAAATGGTTTATTTTCCTCATTTTCCTCAAGTTCTATAAATACCCTACAGAGGGAACATCCAGGGAGGACTGCTGAAAGATACGGTGAATCTGGTATGGATGTTAAAAAGTATTATTAATAATCACATTTCAAAATTTTATTTATTCTGGAAATATGAGAGCTACAAATTTATTAAATTACCATGACAGATCCGTGTGTGGTATAATTGATGCTGCCCCATTAATCTCAATCCAAAAGATATATACTGATTTTTACCAACCAAGATCCTGGCAGAATGAGTGGAGGAATATAACTGTCCCTTTTTGTCCATCCAAAAGTGGTAACCTTCCAAAAGTGATGATGAACACTCCTGGCAAACAGCTCACAAAGCTCCCATGAGAAACACTTTTACATCAAATATTCATTACATCATTGCAAATACACACCACCAGTTAGTCCACAATGGTAGGTCAACATAAGAAAAGGCAGGGGTCTTTCTGTAGATTATGTCTTGTGGATTTTAAAAGACTGCTGCAGGGCAGATTATGTAATAAAGGACTGTTGGAATAGGACTTTCTCTGCATCTTTGTCATTCTGCTTTCTGTAGGTATGGGTGATGATTTCAGTGGTCTGACTGAACCATGTAACTCTGCTGCCATCTGCATCTCATAGAAAAAGTATTTATCCCTGACTTGTCAGTTTAAGCTCCTTCTACTACGTGGACAGAACAACTCCTCCTGTTGTCTTTTTGCAGGCTGGCATTAGCTACTGTCATATCATCCAATCCTTCATCCCTAGACATATAAATTCCAGTCCCTTCAAGGTTCAGTGTCCTCCACAGTTACACTGAAGCACTGCAGATAGTATGCCCTAAATTCAATAGTTTTATGCTGGAGCACACTGTGTCAGAAAGGTATTTTGCAAATAAGTGTGAGCATAATCTCTGAGTACTCCAAGCAAGCCAGCTAAACTTTATCTCAAGTCAAGAAGCTGAAAAGCCACATTAGCACAGCCTGAAGCACTGTGGAATAAATTCACATCACCCAGAGAGTGGAGGACAGGTATTGCCTTTCTAGCAGTAACTCTTCTGCACCTACAAAAGCCAGCCCTATTTTAGCTAGTTGTGGGTGTAACCAGTCTCCACTTAGGAGCTCTCTTTATCTTAAGTGGCAATTAAGTTCTTTGTAATAGCCACAGTCCAGCCCTGTCTGGAGACACAGTTAATGCCTTCAAATGAGTTAGATAATAAGAGGTACTGAAAGGTTTTTTTGAGGAACCAACTTTTGAATTATTCTGTTGGTTTCAAAAAGATTGCACTTGCATTTGGGTAGCTATTGAATTGTTCACTAGGGCAAGCAGAAACTTCTGTTTCAGCTATAACATGTAAATTAAATGCAGCCTTTAGAATGGAAAATATATGTCTACTTCCTTGATCCTAGTCAAAAATCATATTTACACCAACTACACATTCTTAAAAGTTTAAGACAAAGAAAACCAAACACCATTAGAGTCAGTGATTCCATTTCAAACCTAGGTCAGGACAGACACCCTCAAAAACTACTTAGTATATGTCATCAAATAAAATTATACCCACTTCAATTCACCTGAAATTTACGGATACAAGAGTACAATAGAAAATGGAGTTCCCCACATCTGGAAATCAGAAGCATGCTCACACTCAACACCTATTTCCTTCCATCATAACTTTGAGCTAAAGTCATTCTAACCTGAGCACTGGCATCAGCAGATGTTCCCTCACTTAACTGTTGTAACTTTTTCCAAATGGCCTCTAATCTTGTTGGTTGTCAAGCTGCAGGATAAAGAAAATCTGTCAATAAACATAGCTTCAGCTTCCTAAGCCCCTCTGTAATTCTCATTCCAGTCAATGTCAGAGTAATTGCAGTTTCATATGATCAATGTCCTAGCTCGAGTACAGTCCTCCATCTGCATAAATGTTTCCTGATCTGTCTTTTCACCTAGCCCTGGGAGATCAGTAATTGTTTTCTACTATAATTGTTTTACCATTTCAGTCTTCAGCCTCAAGTTCAAGGTGTCTCTGAGTTGCCGTCCATATGAATGTTATTCTGTTTTCAGCATAATGTCCCACCTCATTTAGACTGTCATATCTCCTCCTTTCTCAGTGAGAATTGCCTGCCCTTAAACTCTGTATCTGGGTAATGTAATATTACAGCCTATTTCCTGAACTGGCCACATTTCAGTTACTCCAATTACATTAGATTTGTCTTTAAGCAGCAGATGTCCTTGCTCTTCCAATCTTGTTTTCTGTTCTCCCCTCCTCCCCCCCCATCATGCCCTCCAGCACACAAAGTATTTGCCTGCTAAACAGTAAACAGAAGCTGGTCTGTCTCATTCAACCATTTTTCATAGCTGTCTAAATGGAAGAGGGGGTTGTTGCACAGTTATTATCTCTGTGAAATAGAAATCTAGACTCTTATATCAGATAGGGATTAGCCTCTGCTTCAACAACAGGAGGTGCTCAGTAAAACCCTCCAAGACAGACAAGGCACAACAGCATTACACAGGAAGAGCCTTCCCATATCGGTAGCTCATGTAAGCTCCTCGGGAGTCACTGGTACCTGTTCCCAGCTAGAGGGAAGCCCTTGTATCAGTTGTAAATGAGCATCTGTATCTGGTCACCAGCTGCTAAAAGCTAGAACACCACCACACGTGTGAAAAAACAGGTCCAACATTCATAGATACCTGTGGAGATTTTCACTTCACTTGAGTATTTCTGGATCTCAAAGCCAGGCTCTGTGCCATACAGCTTATAATGTAGGTTTTGCCATTTATTTCCACAGATCTGTCTGCATTAGCAAGAGGACCATACTTTGTCCTTCCTTCGTCCGTAGGCTGGAACAATCACAGTCCATCTGTCACTCTGCCTTTTAATTCCCAAGAGGATAGGCATGTAGTCATATATCTTCTGGTTTATGTCTCCAGGAGCTCCGGCTGTACTAGTGCTACAACTCTAAACATCAGAGACCTCTCCTCCTGCTTGGGGGAAATACAGCTTAACACCCAAGCTCATCAATGTTAGTCATAAAAATGGCATAAGGTTTTCCAGCTCACACACTCACTGCACATTTTATTTCATTTTTATTTCACTTGAATACAAGCATTGCATATGCATTAAGCAGGCTATGCCAGAAGCATCATTCCAGAAACATATTTAACTTGACAGCCTGCTCAAGTGGAACAGCAGCACTACTCATTACTTATTGGACTGAAAGTCCTACCAGAGCAGAGGCTGCCAGGGGAAGCTTTCCTTCCCCTCTCTGACCTACCAAGAACAGAGGAACTGCCATTCTCTGCCTCAGTGCCGAACAACACATCACCCTGTTGGATTCAAAGTGGATATAGCCAGGATACAACAACCCAAATAAAGGATAATTTTATTTCTCTGAATATGCAAACAAGAATAAAATTATAATCTGCTGTCTTCAAGTTCAACAAAAACAAACCAGGCTGTCTCTGTATACTTGCTCTCACCAGTATTACTTTCTCAAGCTACCATGTGTTAAATTTAAATTTCTGATATAACACATTCAAATTACAAAGCAATGACAAATTTGTCCTTCTGTAATTTTCCTCTGTTTTCTTGTGTTTAAAAAAAATTAGAACATTTGGCATTTTAAGTGCCTACAAATGAGTTGAAAGGATGCCAAGAAGAATACATCTCAGAAGTGTGATTAAATTTTCTGTAACTGAAACACATGAAGTATCAGTGGCATGAGGTACTTCCCAAAAAGGCACCAGCAGGTTTTAAATGTGGCATCTCTGAGGGAACAACAAAATATTTTGAAACTCTGAGAAAGCAGTCAGGTATGTGACCAGTTAGCATTTTGAATTCAAGTACAAGTGAAAAAGAATATTATTGGAAATATTTTTTTCCTCTTCTTTTCACAAGTCTAACAAATTTCTAGAGCTGAAGAGGAGCACAAGTTAGCAAGGTGATGAGTACTGTGAATATAAAATGTCTAACATATATTAGCTCTTCTGCACTCTATAAATGGTAGTCATATGATCCTCACAGCTCCCAAGCTAAATTACTAGCCCAGTTTCACAAGTGGAAAAGTGCCAGCTCAGGTGCCCAGCCTGACACGGGCACAGTCTTTTTTTTTCAACTCAGCTGCCTAGATTGAAGCAGAAGATACCTTACCTTGATGAAAGTCAGATACAAGGGATGGAAAAAAATCCCAGCCTGAAATTTCCATCTTTTTGCTGTCTTATTCACAAAAGAGGAAGAAGAGATAAGAAATTTAATTCTGAGGAACACCTCACTGAGCAGTGTGCTGTGCCCCAACGTGTGAGGCTCTTCTGTTCCCTAGTAGTTAACTCAGTTCTCCTTCTCTATGTTTATTTTGTCTACCAGTATAAGGTCAGACTTGCTTCAGAGACTGGGGAAATTGCAGTCCCACTGCATTTCTACTATTGCAATGTTAACAAAATTCTCTCAGAACCAGAACTCAGAGCAGTACAAGACCCACTGAAACAGGTGAGGCTCACTGCTGTTACTTTTATTTATCCCACAGGTGCTAAGAGCCAGGTGGGAAAGACAACTGTACTGCATCCAAAGATTCCACAAGAAACTTGTCCTGTCCTCTAGCTCACCAGGCTGCCTGGGACAGTGGAGATCTCCACCGTTTCCCTCAAGGCCAGTAAAAGGCCATTTTGTATCATTTTTATAGACCCTGCACTCTCTCACTGCAACCAAACTGATATATCCTCACAGAAAGACTTAGCCAGCCTGCCTTTATGGGTTATAATGACCATTCTTAGTCCTAACTGACCAGAAAAGAGATGGTACGTGTCACTTTTACCTCAAGCTCACCAATATTTTCTGTTGCTAGAAAGGAGATGTGATTTCCCAGCTTAGGATGGGTGGTTTCCTTGGTTTCCTGGCAAGAAATGGATATATTTACAATACTAAGACTCTTTGTCAAGTATATGTTGCCAAACAATCGTGTCCTAGAAATACTGCTGTTTCCGATTAGTTATTATACCAACTATGTGTAATACCATATGGCCTTAATAACATGCCTGTCACTTTCAGAGAGTAATTACTTCAATTTTGGCAGCCTTAATCTGCAATATTTGCTGTCTCTTTGGATGACAACGTAATGGTGCAATGCAAAAGTGATCAACGTATCCCAGGCTCTGAGAAAGTCAGTGTCTGAACAAATTATGATTTAAACCAGGCAAGGGCATTTTTCTTGAAATACATTTTTTTTTTTCACTAGTGTTATTTTTAGGTATATCTGGAAAGGGAGGAAGGGACCACATTACTTATACAGAGCTGCTAGAGTCCTCCAAGATTCAAAACTTGAATATAAAAAAATTGCAGAAAAAAACCCTGCCTATTTCCAGATAACTCCAAAGAGTAAAAAATCCAACGACTAAATTAGAAAAAAAATAAATCATTATATTCTGTAGTCAGCAAACCAGCTAAGGACACCACTTCTATTTGTAGGTGGAGTACAGATTTTAAATCCTTGTACCAATCTGATTCTAGAGGATTCTAAGTTTAGTTACTAGATAAAAGAGATACCGTGGCTTTGTAGCTGATAAGAGATCCTCTACAAGAGCTGGATGTGGCCACCCTCCAGGTACTGCAAACTGCTTCATACATTTGTGAAGCGTTAGTTCACTTGTGACTAGTCATATATACCAATGTAGTCTCAAATGACTTCTGACCTGATTTGGTCTCATTACCCATGTAGTGAAGAGATGTCTGCCACTATTTTAATTGCTTGCAAGTCTGAGAAGTGGAAACAGAAGTCAGAATTTGTTAGCCTGCGCAAACACCAAGTAACATTAACATGCTGAAAGCCTGAGCTTATGTTCACTTCGTCCTAGGCATACATGGACTAATATCCTGTCAAGACCTACATATATTCTTAGCATTATTCCCATTAGCATTCCTGCTGATGCAAGTGGAAGTAAAGTTAGCATATGAGTCTGAGCAGAACTGGAAGCAAAACGACATTACCACAGGGCAAGACAAAAAGCTCAGAGAGAGTACAGGGCTGTACATATCTTCACTGTTTCACAAGAACCTGTGGAAAACAAACGGCATCGATCATGGCTTTGATATACGATCATACTTAAAATAATCATCCTATGATTATATGTAAAATACTGTTTATTACCCAATACAGAACAACATCTCTGCATTGAAAGGTGGGAAATTCAGCTGTGCAACAATATTGTGGTATTCCTAGCAAAAGAAGTCACCTTGGAGTTTCAAGGAAACAGAGTGGCCTCTGTTCCTAGAGAATGAGAAAGAAACTCACAACAGAATTTGGTAAGAGTGATATTGCAGGCTTTGTCTGATTATGGAGAAGCCGTTGGCTTATTTCTAGGCCTGGCAGTTGATTGTTACCTACACCAGTGATCACTTCTTATGCACAAGAACACGACGTTCACTTTTACCTCTCATCACATATTTCATTGTAAACAAGAAATAGAGACATTCCTTCAGCGTGTTCTACTTTTCAGAAACTGCCACTCATTTCTGACACTATCATTACAGTTTTTGCATAGGACAGAAGGGTTAATCATTTTGTGAAAACACACAAGGTAATAAATGAAAGGCAGAAGATACTTTGTTATAAAAAAGTCCAAGTCCAGGTGAACGCAAGGCGACAAAATAAAACAGCATTGAACACTCTGAAAGCAGTTAAGGTGTTAGCACGGCCAGTTCCAACAATAAAAACAGGCTTTAGTTTTATAGGATATACCATAACATATAGAGCAAGGGAGTCTCTTTTTTTTTTATAGTGTTTGCTAGCAAGTTTAATGTCAAAATTCATATTTCACTGGATAAAGCCAAAGCAAAGCATAATGCTTATACTGTACACACTCCTTGGCTGCTGCTTTGTTGCACTCCTCTGAGCACTGCAAAGCACTCAAGGACACTGACCTGCTTTTCATATCCTCAGATACAGTCAAGCAATTCCTTAACAGTATTTCTATGCCATGTGATCTAATCCTGTGTAAAGATTTTAGGTACCTTTGAGCAAGAAATCCTGCACAGCAGAAGCCACGTAATCGTATTAGTGCAGCTCTCCAAGGGGCTAAATAGCCCTGTTGGGAAGGGCTTAGCTGAGCCTGGCTTCTCCAGTCCAGCTTGGCAGCTCCCTGGTGGTAATTCCAGGATCTGCTTCCTTCTGTGCATACATCCCTTTGTTTTCCTTTACCTAAGAGCTGGATCACCCTCAGCTTTGTTTCTGCTGTTTCTTTCACTAGCCTGGCTGGTTCCATAGTCTTTTATTGCAGATTATTATGGGAAGTCATTATGTACAAAAAAACAAGCACCAGGATATTTCCTTTTCTCTTTGCTTCCCTGCTCCTTGCAAATGAAGATGGCAGCATGTACTGATACAGAGATGCCACCAAAGGAGGCTCCTTATGAGGATGCAGCTTAGTGAAATGGGGAGCAATGGAAGCACGTAATTTTCTCAGTCCTGTTCCTATAGTCCTTGCCTTCTGAAGCTGAAAACTCTTTGTTGGTCTCTAGTGTAGAAATGAACATAAAAACAAGGGAACGAGGCAGGCAGGTGGGGACTGGAAAAGAGCATTTCCTAAAGAACAAAACTAAATACAGCAGAACAAAGTTAAATATTCAGAAAGTTTCAGGGACATAGTTTTAGTTATTGAAGAAATTGAATGGCATCCTCACAGATTTTACAAACCTTGTCATAAAGACAAAGTCATACTGATTGAATTGATCCACTCCAGAAACGCTGGAGAAAAAACACTCCTCAGAACTCAAATACAGAATCAATTTTCTGTGATTTAAGTATTCACTATACATCAAATACAAACTACATTGTACACATCTACACTGCAATTATCTAAAGCAGACTATAAGCCAATAATGACTGTGGGATAAATGAGTTAGAGTAAATCTTGGTGAAAGAGACATAAATTAAGTCTTTTGAGTCCATACTTGGAACAGGCTAAAAGAACCCATGTAAGTTTACTATCATTTGGTTGTCATGTGGTAACTCATTAAGCCACAGTAACTCCATTGTGTATCCAGTCTTTAGTGGCTCATCTAATTATGTAAACATGTTTAAATGCTAATTATGACCTCTTGCATGTTGCAACTGCACACTTAAGTTTTCAATTAACAGCCCTTCTATCTTTCTAAATATCCAAGTAATAGAAAATTATAGCATATTTATGTGAGACCAGATTGTATCTTAATTTTTCTCATATTTTCCCTGTCTAAATATGAAAAATTTAAGTGATAATCTTACATCTCTATAAAAAAATCCTGCCCTTAAATACCCTTGTGGTTTTGTACCCAAATTACTTTCCTCTTTCAGCAGCACTGCAGAGCCTTCCCAAAGATGGATGCGAGCACGGTGATTGTTTGTTTCAAGGTTGCTATTAAGAAGGAACAAGATCAATCCTGTAGGTCAGCACAGGAACCAGTGGAGGAATGTGGCACCTGGATGCAGGGTGTAGGTAGCAATATTTATGTTTACCAGGCTATTCATTCTCTCTGGCCTGCAGTGTGTATCTGTAATTTCCCAAGACAGATCTGCTATTACACACATCACCCGGTGAGTGCAAACAGAAAGATTTATCAGCACACTGACAAATGTCTTCATGAAGAACAAACAAGTATTTTCCTTCATGAAATTATAATTAAATATCAGTGGCACGGCTGCCAAATGTTCATCTGCACTCAAACTGGTTTGCACCGAGCTCAAAGATCAGATACTTTTTCAACAATTCTAAATCTCCTGAGGGCCAAACTGTGGAAAGGGGACCCAAGGATGGACTGATGAGTAAGCAGAGAACAGAAAAACAAAAGAAGAAAATAAATATTAACAGCATTAGCAGAGATCTATTTTTTTCTGCAGAAGATTATAAGATATCAGCAGCACCTGTCTGATTATCAGTGACAAAAAGGTGCCAGTAAGATTCAGCTTATTGTGAATACCAACAAATGTGCTGTTATGGGTGAAAAGGTCTTTCAAACACTACAGACAGCTAAGGTTACAGATAAATGCTCACAAAGACTGGTACAGTGTAATAACATTTGATTTAACCTCAGAGTCCAACCACTTTAGAAACACAAACACCTTCTTTAGCAGCTCTTTCTGCAAGCTTATCCTTACACACACAAAAAAACCAGGAAGAAGTTAAAATTTGGATCCTTCCCAAGCTTAAATTCTAGACAGGACAGAAGTATCAAGAGTTCTTATCAGTCTATATACAATATATTCATAATACTGAACCTACAGATCCTACATAAAGAGACCGTGTCCCTCCAGTCACTCTTCCCTCCTGTTACTCTGTGTGAAAGCTTACTAGTAGCATCTTCATCTGGAAAACTGATTTTCTTCTAAAACTATTGTAAAGTGAAATAGTTTTTTCAAATGCAGCAGTGCACCATGGGTGCAATTCAACTTACAAAATCCCAGCTTTCTTCGTAGACATCTATAAATCTTTGCCCTTTAGACCAGAACTATCATGTATCCCAGTTTACTAAGCCCTCCTAATTTAATGACACACAGTTATTTGGAAATACTGTAGCAGAACAGCTTCAAAAGCATTACTTTGGCATTATTACACTCTGAGAAACTACGGTGGTTTGGGGTCTTTGAGCCTAATTAGATTCCATTTTGCTCAGTCATCCTCAAATGAAACTTCTGTTTTCAAAGGATTTTGTGAACATTCTGCTAATGAAAGAGAATTTATAGTATTTATAGGGCAACAGTATAAATGGAATTTAATAGCCAAGTGCCAGCAGGGAACTGTCTAATCTTTATTGAATGTTGATTAGCAACCAAGGATTTCTGGTGAGATAATGAGCCCTGGACTGGCTTCTATCCAGTTTTTGTCACTGGCACCAGTGTACATCTACTAATTGCTAAAGGAATACATATAATAACTGAACTTCAACTAATTAGTGGAGATATAACCAAGTCATTGAAGTTTATATCTTTGAAATTCACAAAAATATCAAAAGTCAGATAATCACTACAGGCACTTAATGCACACCTTAGTTTACCCTATGCAAATCAATTAAGAAATGAATTTCAAGAACTGGTGATTCCTCAATAAACTTATCATTGCAATGAGGATGTATTGCAATAACCTACATCAGTCCAGACCTAGGAACTAAAAATGGTCCAATGCCAAACTGAATAAGCCCTGCAGATCTAGAGTGATTTCAGATCCTCATAACAGGATCTGCCTCTGACCTTAATTATTAGGTCCTGAAAATTCAGGCAATCAAAACAAAATCACCAAATTCTGAGAACTTTAACATATAGATCAAATTTTTCTGTCTTCATTTAGAAGGCCACTACACTGAAACTTGAGAGCTGAAGTTACAATGCTCACTTGCACTGCCAAGCACAGAATTGTAGACACACAAAAATCTAGAACCAAGACCCCCGCTTTTGTGTCCATTCAGTAATCCCCAAAATGTAATTTCCCTAAGTGCTACCACACATTTAACATTCTTGATGACTTAAGTAATCACAAAAAAATTTGATAAAATCTCGAGGTTTGTAGAAATGGGAGTGACACTGAGTAAAATACAAAAAAAACCCCCACAACCCAAACTATAAATCAAAACCACCCCACATGTTGCTTTCCTCCTGTTGCATGAGGAACAAACCCACTCCACAAGCATCATGCTCAGGGTGAGTGCAGCAGAGCAGAGTTCTGGTTTCCCTCTGTCTCCCATCAGAACCTCCTGCAAAACCAAGAGTATCCACAAGCCTTCATTCACAGTATCTGTCAGTGCATGTTCTTGCCATAACATTACGATCCTTCAGCAGTTACATACCTGAATCATAAAGGTCAACAAGGCAGCAAAGAAATTTTAACCCTCTTTTGCCATTGTGCCATAAACCTTAAATATTCTCTTCAGTGAGCAAGAGATACACCATCGCAGTTAGAATCTGTCAAACAAGTGACAATAAAAGAGCCAATAATTTGTACAGCAATATAAGTAATTATAGATTGAGGGGAATTTCAAAATGGTTATTTGAGCTAAATAAAATCTGAAATGAAAAAAAGGAATAACATATGTTCCATCCAGGTAAAAAATGCACTTCTAAAATACCTGTAATTGCTATTTTGCCTTGGAAAGGCAAAGCTGCAAGTATAATCAACTTACATAACATGTCAAACTTATTGTATTAATGTCATAAATATATAAGCTTTTAATGGATGGTTACTGGTTGTGATTATATCTCAATAGGCGAGAGGGAAAAATTACTTCAAATTCAACATTACAAAAGCCTGAAGCTGAAATGATGCAGCTGAGAAATGTCTTGCCATTACTCTCTTCTAGTTAGAAGTTCAGGTTGTTTTGACCCAGTTAAAGATTCTCATCTTATACAGACTGGATTTTTGCAGTCTTGAGCAAGGAGACAGAGAGGAAACACAGAAGATAGAAGGGAACAGTGATGTTATGTTCAGCCAATGACCAGGCCCAGCAAAAATGATACAGCCAGCAGGAAGATGAACCAATACCCAGACTGTATTGTAGACAAAAAGGACATTCCATGAGTGATCACTGGGGGTACAAACAGATCAATCAGCTGGTACATAATTGACGCCACCCCCAACGATCCCACAAAGGACGTAACTCGGCCCACAACAGGTGGTACAAACAGAGACCTGAGGTTGCCCACAGCTGGCATGGGAAACAGCCAAACCAGAGAGCTAAACATATAAGAGAAAGGTGCCCACATAGTGACTCTCACCAGATCAGCCCGGGTTCACAAAGGTCTAAACAGACCGGGGCCCATCTCCAGGAGATTCAGGAGGTCTGCCCTGAACCAGGCAGCTCTGGGGAGTGCACTCCACAGACAGACACTCCTGACTCCCTGCAAGTGGTCCCAGCTTTTATCCCCCAGCAGACCCCTGACCTTTGTCAACTCAGTGCGGGACCCCTGGGGCTCATTTCCCTTCTGGCTCTCCCTGCAGGGCCGGCCGCACCCTGGGGGGAAGCTATAAGGCAAACTCACCTCCTCTTTATGAAGGGCTGTGGGAATCACCCATATGTCAACCTTAATTTGGGGCTCAAACCCCAGCATTTCATGTTATCATGAGATTACTGATGGCATGAACTGACAGCACCTGGACTACTCTGTAAGAATTGCCCATATGGAATTTTTCAGTTTGTTAGTTTCAAAGTATTTTGAAGAATAAACTGCACTAAATTTACTATGGAATTGTGATAGGCAAACACATACATATGGAAAACCACTGGAGGTTTACCAATACCCTGCAGGTTTTTCTTATTTGTCTTCCCTTTTGCTTATTTACCAGTAATCCAGATATAGAGAGGTGAGAAATTTATTCAGAGGACGGGCAAATAATTTTATGCTTATTAGCATACAAATCAACAATCCAGTTTCTGGGAAAATTTTGTCTAAAATCTTGTTGGAGCACTAAAAGCTCTGCAAAACCTATACTGATGGCATGATTTTCTATGAACATCTATATAAAATCTTTCAAGCTCTGCCTCTGTGAAGTACTTCATACAAAATGAAAAAAAAAACTAAAAATAAAAATAGTATTAGTATTCAACTGTCTTAAAAGATATGAAATTTTATTGTGGACATGACCTTCTGCATAGCTCATAAAATAGTTTAGTTATGTATCTATGTATTGTAGCCTGCAGCTAAACTAATTTTTCTAATTAATTTGTTTCCCATAAGGACTATAGTGACTAGCAGGTGGTTCTTCACCTTCCTCCAGCTGCAAGATAACGCACAGCAAGAGATCTGTGTGACCTATCTTGCTATTCTGGACACCATAGGAGTACTGAATGCCAGGGAGATCTGTGCTCTCCTAACTCTCAAAAGAATGGAGTTTTTCTTGTGTCCTCAGGAGAACAGGGTATTTGTCAGTGACTATAACCTGTTGCTTTTGGGGTTTCTCCTAATTGGATCTTTTTTTAAAAAGTACAGTAGCTACCATCAGGACTGTGAGGCATGAAAGGAAGATTTTTATCTTTTTTATTTTCAGTAGCCCTGTCTCTCGTTAGGAAAACCAAACACAACCACGACACAGCAACACACAGTTTTGTACAAACATAGGCACTGTGCTGTTTTGCACCAAGCATATGAATCAGTACAATATACCACTTGCAGGATGCTGCTTTGGGACCCTTGAAGTTGGATACAACGAGACAACTTTTATGGCCAGAGATAATTATTTCCTTGGATTACATTGGCCCTGCTCTCTTACATGCAGATCCCCTGAAACATTTCTCATGGTTGGAGGGTTCAGACAAAATTCATACTGGGTATTTCCTCTTTATAATTGGGAATTACACTTCAAATGGGCATGCATATTCATCAGTAACACAGGACATCTTCTGAAAACTCTTAATTTATTAGGCAGCACAGGGGTATAACTGGAGACATCAGGTGGCAAAAAGTTCACAGCAATAAGCAGCTTCATGGGGTTTCTGAGTTTTTAAAAAACTTTTATGTTAAAAACACCTCACGTGTAGAGGATATGTATGTAAGGCACAGTTTCATAGACTCTTGTCTTCTTTACAGAAGAGAAAAGCCAGAATGTGTCTCAAGTGTGTGAAGAACTAGGATGTCCCCATCACTGAATACCATTCCCATTTGTACCCTGTTGGATACCTGCTTAACAAGTTAGAGCTGGCAGGTTGAAAAGCTGCTGTAATGTAGCTAGTGTGTATTCCAAAAGTACTGCCAGGGATGTAAAATGACATTATCAAAGTATTAATTTAAAGGATATGCAGAAGAAAATTAATTTCATTCTGTAACAATGTTTAAAGTCTACACCATGAATCTGTAGTGGATCTAAGGGCAGAGGAAAAAATATAAACCCTTTAGACAGCTTTTCTAACTTAGGTCCAGAATTTCAGTCAGCAATAAGAATTCTCAACCCTTTAGATTGTCCCATTCCATTTGTATCTGGGATTTCATATAAGTCCTTTATAAAACAGAACCTTTCTCTACAGTTTTGATTTAGATTCATTTTCCCATATAACCTTTGCAAACCACTTCTTCTTATGCCTAGTGCTGAGATCTGAGTGGCCCTGTTTCCCCTGCAATGTTGTATTACAGGCATCTGAAACAAATGGAGCGACTACAGACGCGAATTCTTTGGAAACAACTCTGTCTATTTTCCATAAATGAGCTCTTGAATAAATAAAGAACTTGTCTCTGACTTCTGAGAAGATGTCAGAAAAGAACGTATGATCATATGATAAAATGAGTAAGAGTTACCAAAGGCAATTGTTTAGTAAACTAATCCCAGAGTGGAAAGCTCAAGACAGATGAAAAGTGTATACCAAACTGGAGTCACCTCTGCATGCAAAGTGATGGAAGGGAAGTAGACCCCACTCTGTCAGGCACCACAGTCTTATTGTTATTTGGTTTTGCTTAATAAGAGAAGTTTATTGTATTTCTGAATTGTATGATGAGCAGCCTCATTACAGGTGTGTCTATTTGACCTACAATGAAATTTACCTTTTGTCACCCAGCTTATTCATCGGCAGCTGTGAGCCACAAGCCATAGCCTGGATGTGCTCTGTTCTGAAAGCCAGTAATAGCCCTTGCTCACCTGAAGCACACTTTTGGTATAGTCCTTTATAAGTAATCAAGACAATTTAGAGCATATGTGTTAAGAATGCTTTCATCAGCACTGCATGCTACTCATGTGCTACTAAGGTAGGAGAATGTCGGCAATATACTGGAGAGAAGTTGCAGAATCTGAAGATTCATTTCTAAGTAGTGGACACTTCCAGAGTAGCTATGGCTATGGGTATAACTACATCTACTGTATTTTCCAGACCAGCATTTCTAGACAGTTACTATTGGCTTTGTATTCTTCCAACACAGGTGGAGAATGCAAAACTGGAAAAACAAAACAAAACAAAACCTGCATACAGTGAACATCAGTTCTGCTGTAATCATGTAAGGTCATAAAACCTTGAGAAATTTGGGATGCTTGTATCACACACCTTTTCCTGCTAATAGGATTTGGGTACTGCTGGAGATTATATTTTAGGCTAGAGATACCTCTAGCTTCCTGCAGCTTGGAAATTCCTATGTCCCATGTTTCCCTTGATTTAAGAGATTAGGAGGACTTCAGCAGGTCAAGGAGAAAACAACAAAGTGAAACTTAGGACACATAAAATGTTAAGGAAACTGCTGGAAGAGATAGAACTAAACAGTTGTGAGCTTTGCTAGGTTCATAATGTTACTACTTGTAAAAAATATAACTTTGCTGCACAGTGTACCAGGAAGGCATAATCTTAAATTACTAGTTCTGGCTCATTTTGTCTTTAAAGGACTAGATTGTTGTTTCTGATAACTTTTTTTTTTCCATATCACTATAGCCAACTATTTTTCTTCAGTCTTTCAGCAACCTTCAGTAACAGAAGCGACACTAAAATCTCATCAATATTCTTTTAATGTATTTTATTATTTTTACTGAATATTTTTTGTCAGAATGGAGTGACTGTCAGAACAATGGATGTCTGCTGGATTTTCTCTTCCTGCCAGAGTCAGTTGTATAGCCATATATTATCTCATGACTACATAATCACTGATGTTTCCCTGCTCCTGTGGCACATTATTATGACAAGTGCAGAAAAATAGCATCAACAACATTCTATTTCCTTGGCACACTAAAAAATACTGAGTGGAAATGGAAGAAAATGAACATAGATTACTAAATCTTGGCTATCATATCACTGAGTTCTCATTATCCTCTAGTGACTAGATAGACTTACCTCCTGCCATATGTTCTGCCTACAGTGGCTGGAGGAATAAGCATTTTTATCAAAGCAGAACAAAACTTTCCTGTGTTGCACAGCCTTTAGGCTGCATTCATTAGTTTCTATGTCTTCTTAGAATCATTCTATTTGGAAGAGACCTTCAAGATCACCAGGTCAAACCGTTAGCCCAGCACCAGGTCACCACTAAAAAATGTCCCTCAGAACACCTCCACAGCTCTTAAACCCCTCCAGGGATGGGGACTCCATCACTGCCCTGGGCAGCCTGGGACAGGGCTTGACAACAATCAAGGGGAAGGCGTTTCCTAATATCCAACCTATAAACAACCTCAGGTCCCTCTGCCGCTCCGCAGAAGACTTGTGCTCTAGACCCTTCACCAGCTTTGCTGCCCTTCTTTGGACATCCTTCAGCACCTCAATGTCCTTCTTGGAGTGAGGGGCCCAAAAACTAAACCCAGTATTCAAGGTGCAGCCTGCCTCACCAGTGACTTCACAGGAACACCACACTACAAGAAGGGCTAGATAAGGTAAGAAAGGTTTACCAAAATACTCCAGGATAACAGTTTTGAGCATTCCATGACTACTTCCTGAATGTTCACTTTCATTATTAGGTCGCCTCCACGTTCATTGGAAAATTAGCTTTAAGAAATCAAACTGTTTTGCAAGAATTACCCAAAATTAGATTTCTTAATTCACCCTCTAGTTCAAATGTTTATGCTCAACCAGTTTCATTTTAATCTTACCATATCATTAAAACACAAAACTCTTCACATAAAGAAGTTAAATCCAGCCCTCCCTGCAGATGTCTTCGTACTATTTGTGTAGAGCAGAGACGTAACCCAGCAGGTGAACTCAGTGTTTATTCTGTATACCTGTAAGATTTGCTATACTCTACCTGCTTTGCTTGCTTAAGCTGCTAAGGAGAGCTGGGCAAAGGCTGTTAGGATTACTCAAGGCCAAAATTCAAATGTCAAGATAAGCTCCTTAAAATATGGATGTTTACTAGACAGCTCCATTTCTGACTTCTCATTCTTACAAAGTTTCTCTGCCTTTTACAATTATTTTGGTATTTTTGAAAGCATAGGGTTACATTAATTTACTGTAATTGAACAGAGAAATAGAATATTGATTTGCACAGACTAATTGGACACTGCTCATCCATTTACATGACTAAATGTCAAACAGGCACATAAAATTACAGCAACTATGTTTGAATATTGGGCATTCAATTCCATTTAGCCTGGCTTCTGAAGTGATGGAAACCAAGTCTTTGGATTGTAAATTTCCGTTTCTCAAAAATATTTTTTGCCTTGCTTTATTACCATTGACAAACCATCTTTGCTTTGTTTATAATGTTCACCAAGTAATACAATGGCCTGACACATATTATACTTGAGATAGGTAAGTTACATGACAGATAGAGTTCAGTTTTCCTATGCTGTTAATTTAAAGACTAGTAATATATTGCTATTTCAAATAAGCTGCTGTGTTCTCCAAGTCTTTGGCCATATATCCTTTGTACAGAGGTTATTTATTATTTCTATTACACCACTGGTGTACATAGCTTCTTACAATTACTGATTATATGACAGGAGAAAGATTTCAGTCAGTCATGGCCAAGAAGAGGATCGTTACTTTCCCCCCTTTGCTGATAGCTTTATTAGCATCGGGCTAAATGAATTCCTAGGTCACATCATTGATTCCAATGGCACTACCACTGCAGTGAGTTATGTGCTCACCTCCCATTTATTTATCTGCCCTTTCACGGTTAGCTGCCACAGCTTATCTCTTCTATGCCCTGAAGATGGACGGTTCAATTTTTAGGGTGCCTTATTTAAGGAATGGAAGACCTCAGTTCATTTCACTTTGTACTGAATTCCCTCCATCAACCCTTTCAGACAACATCAATAGGCTGAGAAGCAACTCTTCTGCTCTGCATCCACTGCATGTGTTTTACTTATTTCCAGCAGATGAAATAGCCTCAAAAAGATGCCCTTACTCCTACAGTAGTACCAAAACCCTGGTAGCAGGGCACTCTCCTGCCATCTGGAAGATCTGGATTCAAGGCCCTGCTACAAATCATGCTGTCTCAGATCACAGAAGAGTGAAGGCTTTATGGTATGCTCCTGGATTTTGTGAAGTGTACATTCACCAAATATTATGCTCAGCTGCTTTCTCTCCAAAGCTCCAAGACAAAGCTCTGAAAACAGCCATCAGATTGACTAACAGAGGGAAAAGAAACACTGGTTTGAAAATCCCATGGGGATTATTTGTCAATTATTTCTTTAGGAAGGCTGGCAGTTTCAGTAGTTACAAGATGCATGCATCCTCACTTGCATCTAAGCTCCAAGAGGGTTTTCTTTTTCTGCAGAGAAGCATGTGGTTTGGGTTCATATCAGTGCTTTAGTGTTTTCCCCAGACCTGAAAATGATTGCTAGATGATTTTACAGAGATTCAGAGACTTTGCTGAAGAATAAAAGCAATAGTATTTGTAGAGTGGAGATATGGCTTTATTTTAACAACTTACCACAAAGGCTCTTAGTTTCCCTTGCTCAAATAACAAGCAATCTTCAGAAATTATTGAATAACAAAGATATCTAGGAGATTAGATCTGATGTTTCTTTGGCCTGGTCAAAGTGCAAAGGCCCCATCCTTTTATTAAGTGTAATACCTGTTAATTTGTAGTGATTTCAGGTTAATTGTTATTTATATTTGGAATTTCTTACCTACAGAATTGGACTTGTTAATGAACTGCTTATGGGAAGCTTAGAAATCTGGATCTGGGTCAGTGAAAGCAAAAGTTGCTGCTCTTACTAGCAGCTTTTAGAGTACACAGCATTAAAGCTAGTTCACTTGGGGTTTTCCCTGTAAAGATATGTTGTCCATCCAGCTCTTTCAGCAAGAGGCATCCAGCATCTTTTCTTAAACAGCAAAGAACATCAGTATCTTTCTTACTTTATTTGATTAATGTAAATTATTTGCCTGCAGCAATCAGACTCTGTTTGCCAGGATAGTCATTACACAGTGACAAAGATTAGTGAGGTACTTAATCAAAACCAGCAGTGATTGATACTCCCTCAGTTTTGGTCTTTAATCAGTGAAGCTTTCATCCAATCATCAGCCATTAAAGAGTCTTATTTATCTGATTACTTTTGGAGTATTAGACTTAAAGAAATATATAAAGGTAAGCTAAAGCCTTCCTGTGACATTACCCAGCTATACGACAGCTTTTTCGTCTTTTTGTAGCAGGAAAAAAATAACCCCTATCAACAAATATTCACAGAGGTTTGAGATGTGGATAGGGAATTTTTCAGTTCAGTTATAGAGCAATATTAGAATTTAGCCTCAGATCAACAATGACCAAAAGTAATTTTCATTTTACAGCTCTTTGGAGGCCTACTGTAAATGAGTTTTAAAAAAGTCTCAGTCTAGTTCCTAGAAAGCAGCAAAGTTGCCAATAAATTTGTCACTTTTCATGTCTTCTCACAATGTCTAACCTAGATTACAGGATGGAGAAACCAACAGAAATACATAAAATTTCTTTCAGAAAGTATATATAATGTAATATAATATTTGACACAGTGTGAGAGACCAAGCTCCTGGACATAACTCTCTCATCTTTCTCTGCAAATTAGCAATATGTCTAATAAATAATAAAAGGTTATAAAATAAAAGGTGTATTTCAAAACATGTACCATGGAACTACATAAATCTCAACAGATTCTTCAAGAGCTTTAAGAATCTCCCAGCTTTGATGAATTATTATTTTGATGTACAGAGAGATGCAAAAACAGCTGGTGATAGTTATGCAGTGGAGGTAGACCCCCTAACAGGCAGAAAGGTAAATCAAATTAACATAAGGTAGCTGTGAGATTCCACTTCCAATAGTCATATTGGAGTGGAAAGACAGAAACTACCAGGTATTAAAAAGACAGGATATAGACTGACTAAACTCAATCACAGAATTAGAAAAAGTATTCCTTTTTCACATTCTCAGAACATTTTTTAAAATGCATGTCAGTGTGTGAAATTAGCACAACTGGTACCTTTACACATGGCATTTCCAGGCAATATTGCTACAGATGAGCTTATGTGCTTTTCACAAGTGGAAACACATGGACAGAGCTTTTGAACAGAATAAATGATTCCTAAAAAATATACCCTCTTACATATATGAGCGGTGTGGTTGCATAATAGTAAATGAATTTACACAGGTGGAAAAATCAGAGTATTCTGGAAAGCCTGGACATTCATATTAATTACCAATCAAATCTCAGGAGCATTGGAAGAATTCCTCAAAGCAGCTGCTTCAGCTACATGCCCAGGTCCAACAATAATTTGGCTGATAGAACATAGTCTGTTAAATATGTATCATACTCTTACTCTCTTGGCTCTGTGTTAATGTAGAAAAGATGCATGGGTAAGAAAGCTTGGTGCTTTAAAAAGGAAAAAGGATGCATGGGTGGCAGATAAATCTGGTGGTTTGGAAATGGTAATGTTAAATATTGACATTCTACATATTATGGAAGTTACACCAGTTACATTTCACTGCTGGGTTAGAAAAGATCTTTATGCTTAGAAAGGAAGTATGATTTTTCTATCAGTGCACTCCTTCAAAACAATTAATATCAATGGCTTTGAAAAAAACTGACAGCTTTTCTTTTACTTTTAAGTCCAAAAAGGGTATACTGGCTGTACATCTTCCTGGCATCTTGAATCAGAATCGGGCATGGCGACAAGAGCAACTCTAGCAAATGGCAATGGGACAGTAAACCCACACACTACTACTATGTTGGGTTGATTTTTAACTGAGATAATAAAAATGAGCAGTGACTGAACATTGTTTTGTCCTAAACTTATGGAACAACATTGACAGAACTTAAGTCTACTCCCCAAACTCGAGATCTGTGATTCACTGAACTCCAGAGCAAACCAGGAGAAACTCCAATGAAGCTGGCAGCACAGTTATGCTATAACAAAATTGGGAACTGGAATACTTCAGGACTTGATTGTCAGGAGTAAAATGCTGAAGTCAATAGTTAGAACGTTTCCTACAAACTATAGACCTGTCCCGAATCTTACTCATGCAGATGAAGACAGACTCCTTACTTTTACTGGTAGGTGGCAGAAGACTATAAAGCCTTCTCAGTTTTCTGCCTTCCCCAGATATGCTGAGGGACTTGAGACAGTTTTGTAGGCAGCACATAAGGAGTTTACAGTTGCCAGACATCTCTTCCCAGGTAAACTTCTTATTTCCTGTGTTGTCAGACTACCCCATTCACAGCATCCTGTAAAGAACTATCTCCTTCAACAGGCTCATTTTGTAACCTACTAACGGTCTGTGCTATTACTCATCAATGCCTCATTCTCTTGCTAAGGCTCAGTTGAGACACACAAAGTGACAGAGACTCAAAATGAAACACACAGAAATATTATGCATATAGGAATCTAAAAAGCAGGGGGATAAAACTTCCTTTCATGTAGTGAAATCCTTTATATCATCTCAGTCTCAGGATTTTTTTCTTAGATTTCTTAACACAACCTACCAGTTGTACAGGATTTTTCATCAGCAGACCTCAGATTGCTTTACAACAGAGGTCACTGTCATTACAGCACTGGTTGGAGCCGAGTCTCAGAGGAACACTCCAATTTCAACAGGCTCCTAGTTCAGAATCATTTAACATCGAAACGCTGCATCTGATGTTCTCATTTCAGATGAGCTTTCCTCGCTGTTCCTCCCCACCCCACCCTCCCTACCATTATAAACTTCCTATATTTTCCTCTTTCTTTTTGAGATAAGAGGAGTTAGCACCCTCTTGTTAATTGCCCTAGGTAAATGAACACCACAAAGTGATTACTCTGAATAGGCTGTCCCTAAATGTTAATGGTCTATCACATTCCCTAGCACGGCAAGTTACCCACCTTCCTCACGCTCTTGTGAGTCCAGCTGGGGGTATGCAAAACCCAAACCTATTTGGCAACAACATAAAATTTGCAGATTCCTAGAACACAGAAGCTCCTCCTCTGCATTTCCTCATGTTATTTAGACTGCCAAAGTAGCCCAAAGGTCACAGCATAATATCCTTTAACGTCTTATTTTTTACTTCATTGCACAGATGATTTAGCTAAAGAACTTTCTACTTTGTTTATATTATGATATAGTTTATCATCACCATTTCTTACACTGTTCTTAAAGGATTGTTTATCACATTGTTGCTACATATGAATATGGAAAACACAAGAATCTTAGAGAGATATATTCTCCAGTATTCCAATATGATACTCACCACTTGAAGAAAACTAAAATTTGAGCATGGTGCTTGACCCAGTAAAAAAACCACTTAGCTGTCATCAGGAGATGTTGTAATGTACATGGTTAAAAATAGGGTTAGCAAATTTTCCCTTCAGCCATCCAAATACACTGGCATTTATTATTATTGGCACAAAAATCAGCGTTGCTTTATGACTTTCCTTTACATTTATGTAGTTTCAGCAGAATGATTCTGAAAGAGTAAAAGGTTCATAACTTTCAAACAACTGGTTGCTAACGTATAGACGGGATGAATCACCCACACTGGGGCCTGCTCTCAGCTGAGCTGCTGCAGCTCTAGAAATAGTAGCAATAACCATAACAAAGTAAACCCACTTCAGCAAGCAATGTAACTGCATGCTCAAATTCCTTTCTACTGAGAAACTATACAATTAATACTCAGTCCTTACAATTTGCTTTAAAACTTCTGGTGAAACGTCCATTGGTTTCCAAAATTAGGTTAGTTTTGGCTGGCTTTGAAAATCCCGTTCTTATACGTACCCGTGAGTACTGTTTTATTAGATATTTAATGCATAATTATTAGTCTAGCATGCTTCGAAGTGCCTTGCTAGATGAACAAGATGACGTGACAAGATTTACACACAACAAGAGGTCACTGAACCCTGTGGGTCCCCAACAGCCTTACGTGTTGTATTAACTGAGGACAACGACAGCGTTGCAGCTAAACAAATCCTATCAGCTCGCCTGTAAGCAGAGGTACTGACTCCAGCTTGTCTTGCTACAGATTGAATGTTCTTAAATTTGAATGGAGGGAACAAAAGAGAGTCAGAGTTTCTCATGTCTCAAAATGACATGGGAAATCAATGTTTCATTTCAAATTTGTTCTCTTTCAAATGCCACTACGTGCCCAGGAGCAACATGTTAAACATCTTTTCAAAAGGCCACATACTATGTATGTCTGCTTCAGTGATACTTCCTTCTTCAGCCCACTGTGATTTTAGCAGTCTAACTGCATTGCTAACCCTAAAGACAGACTTGCTTACAAATTCCAGGTAAGATTATCACTGGCCAGAGAAACACAGTGATTACAACACTTGATGCACAAATGAGAGAGTACTGGATCTTATTAACTGTCTCCCTGCTAAAACAGTGGAAGAAATTTAACCTGGTATGAAGAGTAAAGTTTTCACTGAGCTTATGGAATTCTACTGAATGAAATTAGGCTTACACTAACTATGGAATTTACAAGTATTTGCTCAAGAATAAGTTGGGACTTTTTTTTTTAAAAAAAAAGAGAAATCATGTCCACAAATTTCTTTCCAACATGCAACTTCAAAGGCATTTCAAAGGAAAGAAAGGCATATTCATCTATGCATTCTGAAGTTTATCCTTTATTACATTCTGTTGAATTGTTACCCAATAGCTAAACGAAATGTACAGGATTTATACAACATGTAATTCTGCAAGGAAGCCAACTTAGATCATGATCTCCTCCCCATCTCCTCTTGAATCAGAGGCTATCTTACAGTATTTATACCTTATTTGAAAAGAACTAGTCCTCGCCTATTTTACTATATATGAAATGTGCAGATCTCAAAGGCAGAGTAAATTTTCTGGAATTTCTGAGGGTAGATTTTAATCAAATGGCACATCCCTCAGGATATGATCACCAGTGTTCTTTTAAGTGGAAGAAATAAAATATCTGCTAAGCTTCTTCTGACTGGTTTTCTAGCTTTCATGGGTCTAGGAGAAAAGAAATGAAAAAATCCTAAATTAATGTTCAAATGGTAGCAACTCATGGCCATCATGGACAATGCAGTATTAAATTCTGCTCTCCTAAAAGGGTCTGTTGTGCTTAACACCCTAACAGTTTCCTAATAAAAGGAGAAAGACTTCCCATGGTTGCATACAAAAGGGCAGTATTCTAGTAATCCAGTGAATGATTGGTTTTCAATTCACAAATATGTTGGTTTTTTTTTTTTATTTGAGCTTGCTCAATCTTGAAAAAGCAATATAGAAGTCTTCCAGAAATATCTCCTGACTCTCAGTAGATTTTCAGTGCTAACAAGGGATTTTCACTGGGGCCTAAAAGGAAAAAAAAAAAAAAAGTCACAAACTAAAATCTCTGGCCATCACAAAATATTGTTGTATGTTACTGCCACTATAATGCATTAACTTCTCTGGGGAAATAACGCACAGCTGGAACTTCAGTTTTACTGGTTGTTCTTCTATATACATTTTAAATGCAAAGGAAATTTTATTTCAGTCTAAAATTTACTGTGTGGGAAACATCTTAAGATAAACTTATTGGGAACTTCAAAACATATGCATAAAAGAACAATCCTTTATAGACTTATAGTCATGGTCATATGTATGTTTGTTTTAATTTAGTCTTTAAAAACAGGTACAAACCACAATGCAAAATGTGGCCATTATACCAAGAGGAAATTTCATCTTCATTTCAAAGGCAGTGAGCTAAGGGCAGAAGTGTGCTAATACCAACACAGACTCAGAGATGAAGCCTGCTCATTGGAGACCAAGAGCAGGTATGAACCAGGTCTTAGAAAGATAGACCACCAGGCTTAAAAATACATTTCTTAAAAAAAAAAAATCAATCTTAAAGTTATGCTTTAAAAAAAAAAAAAAAAAAAAAAAAAGAAATCCAATCACTTTAGAGTGAAAAATGATGGCAGCATCAAATACACAAGCAGCTGTTTAGAAGAATATTTTCAAATATGTGCAAAGGTGTAACAAGATCCTCTTTTCATAGCTAGCTTCAAAACTGGCAGCCATATGTTTGACTGAGTGTGCAGTGAGGTACACACTTCCCCAGAATTAGAGAAAAAACTCTAAAAGTGATTGATATAAGTTAAAAAGGATCTTCCCAGGGAAGAAACTTAAGATGCCACACCTGTATCTCTAGAGGATCTATTTCTAAGACCAAGATTTCCTTGAGCTTGGACATCCTAAAGGCGGAGTGCATATCACTGAAAAATTGTATGTACAGATACAACTTAGGAAAGTTCAGTGGTGAACTGCTGTAATTTTTGTATGTTCCTACCACATGGCAGTCCAAAACTTTGCTGAAACAAAAGCTATTTAGCCTCTCAAGGTTGTTACTTGTGTGTTGCACTGTAAGTACGTAACCATTTGATTGATGTATCAAAGCAGACAGAAAGGCAAGGGAAGCTTAAAGCTTAAAATAAAGTTGTCTGTGAATTTCAAACTAGAACTCAGATTTTTATACTAAAACAATCTGGCTCTTAATGCTGATCTCAACCAGAACCACTCTGTGTCTCATGAAGTGAAAAGCATGTTCCTTCTGCTAACACCCTCCTATAGCTTTTGCTAATTCTGAATGCTTTCCTCATGGTGAGTCACTTGTGCTGTTATTGTGGAAGTGTTAAGATATTACAGTTCTTTTACTAAAGCCACTGAAATGTCACAGGATCATCGGACAATTCAGGTTGGAAAAGAGTTCATTTAGTTCAACCTCTTTCTCCTAGCTGAGCCAGCTATGAGGTCAGAACACATTGCTCAGGGCTTTATCCTGTCTTTGGTGTCTGACTTTATTAAAGTAGGCTCAAAAATTAAACAGGGAGATGGAAAGTGTTCTCAAAAGAAGTTTTGATTTTGTAGTAAGCTCAAAGCAAAGGACTCTGGATTTAACTAGAAGATGATTGGCAATGGCTTTTTAAGTGTATCATCTGTAGATGTGATTGGATCATGTTTGTTCAATAGGCCAAGCATTAGAGATAAGAAATAGAGGAAAATACTAATTTGACAAGTGCATTCTTAAGTTTAGCTATGAAAGCCAAAGATAAGATCTCTTCATTTAATAATCTGAGAGGGATACTTTAAGATGTAACTATTAATCAATTGAACAGAGAATTCTTAGATGAGATTTTGTGAAGTGATTATAAGAGCAAGAGAATTGGAAATATGTGACTGGATCCATTAAAAGCAGAAGCCAGATATGTACATACAGTCACACTGACAGAATTTCAATTGGCTAGTGACAATTGCTGTCTATGTTGAAAATTATGAGGAAGTTAGGCTAAAAAAGTGATCAATGATCACAAAAGACTATGGCATACCCAATGATGGAAGCCAAACTTTTCTCTAGAATTCTCACTTTTAAATCACAGCTGATGTCTAGAACTAAATGTGCTAGGGAGCTGGAACCAAAGACCACTCTCTAGAGATGAATAGCTCTGGAATTATAAAAAATGAACATTGAGTTCATAAAGAAACCAGACAAAAGTTTGAAGGAAACGGTGGCTAGATTGATAGATAGTAATAATGAACTATAATAAAAAAATAAAAACACTACAGAATTTCAAGATACTACTGACATTAAAGGTCCTTAAAGATCAATACAAGTGGTGTGTATGGTTTAAAATCTAAGGGATGCAGAGTCCAAATGAACCATAACATTTCTTGCATACACACTGTAGAAGGATCTTCATGTTGAGATGATTAACTGAAAACTTCATAAAGCTGAACAACAAATTGCTACATACAAAGAATATTTTGACTGTCTGGACACAACCCCAAACTTCCAGGGTTAAATTGTTATTTAGCAGCAGTTTGTGATGAAAACAAATCAAATGTTAATATATATCTTCCTTATGTTGCCAGTTCCCTATAAAAGGGAGCCAGTGTAAATGAGAATCATATACAATGGACTAAGCAAAATAACCTCAGTCACATCTCAGTGAAATGTACCTAAGCACACTAATTGGAGACTCCATTTTGACAATTAACAGTCAAAGTCAGGGTTTTATGAAAAGCACAAGTATCACACGCACATTTGCACCGCAAAAGTAAAATTTAAATTTTAAATAATTTACATAATTGCAATTTATTTAAAAATTAAATTTCAAAAAGTAAAAAAGTGGGAAAGAAAATTGGGTGAGAGCCCGAGGCTTATATAATAAGCCCATATGTTCCTCAACTAACAATAAATACACTAACATTAAATAGGGGCAACATTTATGAGTAACTATTTGCAAAGACTAGCCAAGCTTATGAAAGAAGCTTTGAGGAGAAATAAAATATTCAACAGAAAGAAGTCTGAAAGGACAACAAAATGAAGATGAACCTAAGGTAGAAATTAAAGGATAACTACACACTGTTTAGAAAACTGCTAGGATATTTTCCTAGTTTATAAATAATAAGATGTCAGTAAATGAGAAAACTTAAGAGACAGTCTGAGAAATTTATTGAGCGTACCAGATGATTCTGATAAAATAATTACTTAATCATTTTTATCTACTCTGGCAAAAAAATTATTTGTTGAAAACTGCCAAATGGACACCTCTCCCAAAGAAACAAAACTGTATGATAAAGGAGATTATCAAGAACAGCAGCTCCCAATAGTCACACTGGGCTGTAACGCATACAGCGAAAGGCTCCACGTGCCCAGCAGAGGTGTGAGTCTGTCCTCTGCTGCTGGGAACAGATTATAGCCACTCCCACGTAAAATAGCATGGCATCTGGGCAACAGTAGTTATAACAGCCTCCAGGAGAAGGTAAGAGGTCATTATGACACAAGAGTGTGAGAGTACACCAGGTTCTATCTCTATCTCTTCTCTCTATCTCTCTGCTTCCTTGACAGATAAAATCAATGCAATTGATTCCATATCATTCCTTCTCAGCTGATTTTCTATTTCTGCCTGCCAGTGGAATTCCATCTTTGACAGGAGAAGAAAGTTCAGGCAGCCACATCAGATTTTAGTTAACAGGTTGTAAAATAATTAAAATTGTGTGTCCAAGTCCCAGTTCTAAAGTGGCAGGGGCAAGAGGTATTGATTTTCAAGTGCTCACTTATTAATCTTCCTTCTTTGAGGGAGAGAAAGCACCAGTGTTAAGAAATAAAAACATAACTCTGCTGATAGTGTACAAACAGTTGTAAACCCATTTCTAGAGCTGTCCAGCCAAGGCAATGCAAACTCCCAGGGCTGAATGGCATTCCAGGTGTAAGGAAATAATCAGATCTATGTCAAAAACTACATTCCTGTTTTGGTATAACTTTGTCATATAACCAAGTAAGTTATATAAGTAGAAGTATTGACATAATTTTTTACCTGTTTTTACTTAATTCTATTCATAGCACTATTTATTTACCTGAAAGGGTGTTATGAGGCTTAGTTTGTAAGGCAATTTTGAAGAGAGAACACAATATCCAGCCTGGATGCTGAATTCTGTTGTTCTTGCTGTATTTGAACCTTAGGAAAGAGTTTAAAAAAATCACTACAAAGGATTTTTAAAAAATATCTTTTATATATGAGTAGTGTTAAATCACAAATTGTCTTCTGTTAATTGCCAAAAATATGTATATTCAAGGAAGGTATATTCAAGTACAGTAAAAAACGGTTCTGCTATGGTCTTTATACCTGACCCAGACATTTACTTATGCCTCAGGTATACAAGCCACGGCCCCTAAATATTTAATTAAAAGTAGAGCCATTTCTATTGTATTGATCTTCTTCCTTCCAGTTTAAATGATTCCAGCCTTAGATAAGATGTAATCCTGGAACAATACATGATTACAGCTTTATATCAGGTGCTGTGCAATGTATCTTAACCCCATATAGAAATGAAAGTCTGAAGCAGTCTGTACATCTGCCATGCCTTTGGGCTATATAAGGAAGAACTGAAAAGGACAGGAGAGCAATATAAACAAATCTCAATTATTCAGCACTTACTGCAATGCCTTTTAGCCATAAATAGGAATAATATATGACAATGTTGGGAAGAAGTGGATTATCAGCCAGCTCAGTAATACCCAAGAAGCAACACAATCTCTGACCATCATTTATTAAAAATGAGGGTGGCTAAAGGGAAATTTCATTTACAACAAGGTTAGTGCAGCTTTTGCTCCTTTAGCAAAACGAAGCAGCCTAGTGATTTTCAAGCGGCCTGACTACCTACAGATCGTGCAGGTCTGGCATGAATCACAGCAATAAGGCCTGGGACAGAAGTGGACCAGATGCTCTTCCCACACCAAGCTCATTTAACCACAAGGAGCATGTTAAAGCTATTGACTTCAACAGACTTACATCAGTGTAAATTAGAAATGCAACAGCTCAAACAAGCCAGGCCACCAGATGGCAGATCATTAATAGTTTAAAGCCTAGTTTGGGGTCTGGTCATTATTTCAGAGTTTTGTGAATATTAAAAGCTATGGCTTCACTTAATAAAACAACTCCGATTTTATGAAAGAATGGACTGTTTTGGACAGAAAATCTTGGATTTCTGAAATAAATCTGAACTGAAATAGTCCCCTGGTTTGACATTTTCTATGCAAAAATCTGCTAAATACATATATGTTTACAACTAGTGGTAACTGCTGTAAAGCAGCAGCAGCAAGACTTACACAGCATGCACATCCACAAGCAGGACATTTACAAGGACTTATTCTCAGAGCATCCTTTCTTTTGTGTCAGAAGCACAGGTACAAAAGTAGAAAAATACTGTAAAGACTCCTACCTTTGACTTTCACCAACACTCTTCTCTTTGAATTCAGGAAGAGGTTGAAGTTTTAATACTTCTAAGGTCTAGATTTAACCTCTCTCACTGGCACATTTCTTTCCTCTGTGCTTCTCCACCTGTGACATAAGGATAATGCTTATCTATAGCACCCAGAGCTTGTGAAGTGTCAGCAATCAGCCAAAACTCCAAACTGAAGGATGAAGCAATTCAAAGACCGCCCTGCAACGTTACACTATATTCATCTGAGTTACTTTGTACTGGTGGCTGCAGGCCTAAATCTGTTTATCTCAAAAATCACAAGCATCTTATTTGGGTCCTACAAAACATAGATGGTCATGTTAGTGAAGACGAAGCAGGAAGATTAGAGATTAGTAAAGCAAGAGAGGACTAGCTTTATACAAAATACACACAAAAGAAGTTTCCAGAATCAGTGTTGAAGTCAGATCCCTCTCTCAGTTATGACTGTGCATTGAAGCTGACACAGATCTCCCAAAGTGGTTAAATAGAGGATTTTATCTGAGAGATAACTGCAGGTTTGGTTTTTTTTTTCTTTCTACAGTTTTTATTTTTCTTGAATTTCTGTTTTATTAGAATGTCCAAAGATCATCTGAATCTACCCTAAGAGAGCTGGAGGGTGTCTTGTGTTTGTAACCACAATATAGTGTTACAAATGAGCTCACATATACACCAATCTTATTAAGGTATGAAACTAAGAGGATTTTCATCAGCCTTCACCAGAGCTGATGATCTAGGCTGCACTTTAGAAGCCAGATTTCATGAAAAATATTTATAATGGTTCATGAGAACACTGATGATGGCTTTGCTCAAAAGCTAAAAATAAAAAGACCATTGAGCAACCTTGCAGAATTTATTTCCTCCAGAAAGCTTTTAAAAGTTCTTTTATATAAGTGAATCATAGCCAATCTTAGATAATGAATACACTGTAGAGTTATATTTTTTTTGTTAGCAGCCAAGTTCATACAGACATACAATATATGTTATATGTACCATATACAGATTTGTCCTTGTGATGACATATTTCAAACCTAGAGATTAGAGTGTGGGAAAAATATGTAATAAATTAATGAAACTTAATGAGAAAGTATATTTTTGGCTAGATTTCTCTTTGTACTTTAAACGTATCTAATTTACTAGGCTCAGTTGAATATTAGAGTATGTTTTTTAGCATTGACATATATACTTTCTGCAGCTCTGGAGACAAAACTTGTTCTCCTACTCCATTTGAACACCAGGACTGAAATAGCAGCAGTGAATATACAAAATTCTGACATGCCAAGCAATGAAGTAATTCTTTTCTTTGCTCCTTGGGGAAATCCAGTGGGATTAAAAGGAAAATAATTGAGCGTGTTCTTATTAGGCTGGCAAGCCTGAATCTCTGGAATGGGATCAGACATTGGCTGTCAAGGCTCTAGTGATGTCATATAACACTCCAAAACGATACAGCTGTCTCCAGGAAGGAGAATGCAATATGAAACTATTTTTCAAAACAAAAAGCCCACAATTTAAAATCAGGATCTGACGTAAATCCAACACGCTTCTGTTGGATGTTACATGAGGGATAAAATTTGCCCTCTTACATTAACAGTGGATTACTCATTTTAGAATATTTATCATAATTTAGTGTGAAGAACACATGGTCCATGATTAGTTAATTCTAAAATAGTTAATACTGTGTCACTCATGTCAAAATGAAAATCTTGATTTGGCTAATGTGTTCAGTTATGTCAATAATTATCACCCATTTCAGAATGGAAAACAGTTTCAAAAAAAGCAGTCTAGCTTTATACAAATTTAAACTGGCTATTGCACAAGATTTCAGTCACATCCAGTTTTATTCTTATTCCTAGCCATCTATAAAAGAACAATCAGCTTCCATGCCCTCAACAGTGTTTTGAAATCCACAAAAACATTGAGGCAGCTTGTTAGCATAGGGATAGAACATATTCATTATATGCCAGCTGAAGTATTGCAAAGTTTGCATCTGTTGTCATGAAGATAGATTAGTATTAGATAGGATTCATTACAATTTTACATCATTCTAGCCTGTATTGTCCCTGCTTGCAAGCTAAGTAAAGAGCTATTTCCACAACAACTATGGAACAATTCATTTGTATCCCTTCAGAATACACAACATCATTACCTCTGTGCCAAAACAACCTTCTGATGCCCTTCTAAATGACAAATTGCACATTCAAACAATGTAGTTTAAAAGACTACAATTCCCAAACTGCTCTCTCCTGTAATCCTAACCAATATGTGTCGATGAGCTGATGAGTTTTGATTTTAGTACCTATATTTCCCTACTGAATGCACGCCTGTTATGCAAATACTTTCAGTAACAGTGCACAGATACCTTGTGCATTCAACTGCAACCAGCTCATCAGCTACCTTTGCATTCCCATATTTAGTTGCACCCACAGTCATGGGATACGTACATACATCTTAAAATAATACTTTTCTGCATGTAAATTTGCCAAGTTTTAAAAAAAGGTAGCCAAAGTCATACAATTTAGCATAACCTAAAAACTTGGCCAAACATACATATATCCATACTTAAAACTGCATAAACCCTTCTGAATATCAATTACTGCAATCAAACATTCATGAAACTGCATGGTGCACATGCAAGTGAGGCTAGAGGAGTGAGGAGCATTATCCAGCTGATTGGCAATGCTCTTTCAAGCTTCAGATTTCCTGAATGCACACGTACCCCAAGATGAATTATCAAAATCTAATAAAAATTTTATAAATCCCCTACTATTTAAGACTCTCTATAAAGTAACAAATGGTGATAAAATAGAGGTTTATCAACGTTTCCATTAGGAGTTATATTGTTCAAATGTTTAAAAGTAATTACATCTATAAAAAGTGCTTTGGTTATTTATTTGCATTTTTACTAGTCTCTAATACAAGGACCCCATTGAATACCCTCGGTGCCCTTGGCAGTCTTTTGAAGAAAGTAATAAAAGATAATAATATCTAGCTCTTACACAGTGTTTTCACTAGTAGACCTTAAAGAGCTTTACAAATGAGCTAAGTCTCTTTATAGTCCTTCACTGCAGGAAGTGACAAACGCATCTATGCACGTGTATCCATATTTTGTGTGTAACAGTGGCCGTGGATGTTACAATTATCTTAGAGATAGTTCAGTTTAAAGGTAACCTATTTGAGTTTAATCACACTCTATAGAACTTGTTTTCCTGGAGACTGAAAGAAATGGTGAAAAATGTTTGAGTGTTTCAGGACTGTCAAGTGTAACACATGGTGCATTCCCAATCCTGGAGGCCTGTGAAAGTCAGTTAACATTCAGATGCCCATCCCCAGATTGCCATTCCTTGGTGCCAGGTAAGAAAACAACATGAGCCTCTCTTGCCTACAGTACAGAAAAAATAATTGAACCTCTTTAATGGATGCAGTGTTGCAAATTTTCAACACCATTATAGATAATAACTAATTTCTCTAATGAGAGACCCTGTGGGTGAGATTCATGCACTAAGCAAGAACTGTGATCACAGCATAGTAACATTTTTGAAACGTGACCAAACTGGTTTCATGGAGGAGAAAACTTCAAAGAGGACAAAATGTTTAGTAGCTGTCAAGTAGTATTTCATTTTTAAAAAGAAACAGCAAATGCACTTTGGGTCCTAGTCTATCTTTATTTATCTGTATGTTTGCCTTGTCTCATTCAAATGTATACACAGTTTGAAGTACATCTCCATCTGTTGAGAACTATGGGATGTTGAAAACAGTGCTTTCATGATGATTGAATGATCTAATTCAGATCTCAGCTAAAGACTGTCATAATTACTCAGGAATCTCTAACTCCAAGTTTCTTCAACCACATGTTATGCTTTGGTTCATTTCCTCTCACTTAGGAGGAGATAGATAGATGAATCATGACATTTCCCTTGTCTCAGTTTAGGCTGAGGGTCACCATGTATCAACCATGTTATATCAGTTAGTCTGATGTGCACCTGTACTTTCCTCCACAGCAACAATTTTTATAATAAAAGAACCCTTCCTTCAAGCAACAAATCTGTTAATTAGTAGAAAGCAAACACATCTTACATGTAGTAAAAAATGCTAGACACATCCAGCTTTCCTCTTAGGCTTATCAGAGCCAACACACTTCCCTACAGAAACTTCCATAGACTATCTTCCGTGGAGTATACCCTACAAGTGATACTCATGACACCTTCTGATGCTTGACAATTGTTTTTCTTCTTGAGAAAACCAATTATTTTACATCCTTAGAATCTCTTGCTTCCTGGTCAAAGGCCTCAAAACACAAAACAACACACACATACATGACAGCCTTATCTGGCAAGGCAATTTTACCTCCCAGGTGCTTTAATTCATTAATCCAAATTAGGATTTAGAGCAGTCTTATTCCACCCATGAATTTCTTTCACAGACCCTAGCTCCATACTCAAACTGTGGTTGCTGTCAAGCATCTCGTGATCCCTGCTTCCCCTGTGTATTGAGAAAACTTCCCACTTCTATCATCTTTCAACTTCCTCCCATGCTCTCCTCCCTCCTCCCCAACAACGTCTGCCCCTTCTCTTGCCTTCAGACAATCCCACCCAATCCTACCCATACTCCTACCCTCTCCCATTTACAACAGCAAAGAGTGAGCTTTTATCTCTTTTCACTCTTTTGCAGTACCTCCCTGTCAATCCTTCTCACCTACCTCCTTTTTTCAATTGCCTGTTGCTGCTCACTGTCCCAAAACACAGCAAAAAACCTATCATATACTAGATGACTCTCTATATTTTGGTACATGGTGTAGGAGGTAACACAGGCTACTCTTCCACTGACCACTTCCCCAACATAAAATGATATTACAATGAACAGGCAGAGCAGCAGCCACACTCCTCCCTCTGCTCCCACATCACACCCCGGAGATCCAAAGTGCAGGACAACCAGAGTTTATATATCCTTATGGTATATCTTGAAGTTTTGTTCTTCAGGCAACAGTATAGCAAGTCCAGATGGCCCCTTTGTCATTCAGGTGATTGATAATGCTGGGAACTGAAGCCCAGGGGTGTGTGGTGCAGCTCTCCACATCTAATGCCAGTGCCTGTCCCAGTGCAGCTCCTGCTTTGGAAAATGGGATGAAGCTGCAAGTCCATGCACTCACCCACTGCAGTGGACATGACGAAGGGAGCAGCCAGGCAAGGAGCCAAGCCATGGGCAATGGGAGCAGCCAGGCCATGAGCCCAGTTATATAGCAGGGACTCAGAGACAGCTTCATGTTCTGACCCTGTCATCCTGGAAACTCCGCTTGCAGTGAAGAGTTGGGGAGCCCTTTCAATAACCAGCATCCTCACAAAGTCTATGCACTGCATGAACAAGTCACCCAGCTCCATTGCAAGCAGAGTCAGTTCTTATAGAGGTGGCTTCTTGCCCTGCCTCCAGGTTAATGTAGAAGGTCAGGGCACCTGGTGGTGAGCTCCTAATCAGTTCCCACTCAAGGCTGGCCCGACCCAGGGTGAAAACCCATCAGGAGGGTCTCAGACCCAGGGTGAAAACCCATCAGGAGGGTCTGTCTTGCCTGGTTGTGGACATCATCCATATGGCAACACTTGTTCAGGGCTGGGGGCTTAAATCCAAGCACTTCAGCTACTTGGCTCATTTTGGGTTCATCATTTCCATCAGGCAGCTGTTCTGTTAGAGAGGATGTACACCTTGGCTGTTTTGCTGTGGGGCCAACCATCACGAACATACACTGTGGTCAGTCACACACGTTTGTGGTACTGCCTGTCAGACCACGGGTAGGACAGATAATGCAGGCTGCCTCTGAACTGTTGATAGACCATGGAGATGTCCTGCAAAGCACATGCTGCACAAGTCTGCCACAGAGTCTTTCTCAATAAGCAGGTGACATATCAATATTTCTAGTTTATTCCACAGCCTCATCTGTGGCATCCGTAACATTATTACATTCCAGCTCCCATTCTGTCACAATCACATTTTATTTTAAAATATGTACATGCCCTAACTTTGAAAAATCTAAATAGGATTTTTGCAAAGCTACAGAACATATGTTTGTTTTCACTAATTGATATAAACTGTTTTCCTTTTTAGAGAGCTCTGTTCAAAATAATTCCAAAATAATTTGATTTAAACCAGAAAATAAACTGTTTCAAGGTGGAATGGTTGACAGTTGTGTGCTGATTGATCAGTCCATTACAGAAGAGGAATCCAGGGGGATCTAGTGATGGCAGTTGTTGCTCTGTGAAGATGTAATTAAATGGTAGTAGTATATGACTACCTGTTCTGAAGGTTTGCCATCAGATCCTTGCTTTTGTATAGGTGATGAAAATTATGATGAGCCCATATTCAGATGGT
The DNA here is from genome assembly GCF_000691845.1 of Merops nubicus. NCBI lineage: Eukaryota > Metazoa > Chordata > Aves > Coraciiformes > Meropidae > Merops > Merops nubicus. Next base: position 211,657 of record NW_008599461.1, read on the forward strand.
TAAAAAAAAATGTATATATTGAATCATAGAATCATTTAGATTGAAAATGACCTGTAAGATCATTGAGTCTAATAGCAACATAAGAGTAAAATTACGCTATGAAGGCATGTTAACACTTAGAAAAATCTACATGAAAATTGACTTGCACAAACAAATTTGTTAATATAAATAAAATATGCTTCACAGAAGGTTAAATAGAACTGCACAGCATGGTTGGAAAGCACAATTCTTTGTAAAAAAGCCTGCCAATGCAGCAATACTGAAGGAATAAATATCTAGATGTCAACAAAATCTTCATAAATTTTTAAAATCCCCAACTGAAACAGACTACACATTCTTCTACGCAATGAGTCCTTGTAAACCAAGTACTTACCAAAGGAATCCTCCATCCCATGTCTGCAGCTTCATCCCATTTTCCAAAGCAGGAGCTGCACTGGGACAGGCACTGGCATTAGATGTGGAGAGCTGCACCACACACCCCTGGGCTTCAGTTCCCAGCATTATCAATCACCTGAATGACAAAGGGGCCATCTGGACTTGCTGTTGCCTGAAGAACAAAACTTCAAGATATACCGTAAGGATATATAAATCATTGAAGATTTCCAACCAAGTTACCAAAAAAGAAATTAAAAGTATTTCTCCAGAACAAACACGTTTTTAAAACTGGGATGTTTTTTCCCCAGGTTAAACATACTCCAGCTACAGGGACATGGGACTGTTCAGTAGCTCAGTGGAGCCAGCCAGGTCTTGACAAGAGGCTACTGCTCTGTATGATGACTGCAGTCACTAGGGCTGACAGGGAGCCTGTCATACAGCAAGGGCTACGGGGAACTTTGCAGACATATTAGTACAAATGGGTTTTTAACCTTGGGTTCCAGAAGAAATGGTTACAGCAGGAGCAGTGATGCAACACAGGAAATAAGTGGATCCATTTTACACATTTGTAGGTTTTATGTAACTAAAAGACTATGATAATCAGAGATTATATTTTGAAAAGAAGAAAGGTGAAAAAATATCCCTGAACAGCACCACAGATACCTGGAATAGAGCTGAAAGTGGTAGAATCTGCTGTGTAAGGAACAGTCGCTTCCACCTGCCTCATAAATGGGTAGGATTTACCTCAACTAGAAGAGGAACAGGATCATATCCTAACATAGAAAGCACACACTAGTAACTACAACCAGCATCACATAAGATTACTCACCAAGTCTCCAAACTTTCAGAGAGACAATAATTTGATGGAAATTTTAATTAAAAAAAAACCAACAAAACACACCAGAAAAGAGACATCAGAACCAAAACAATGTACCTGATCTGTCTTCTCCATTTCCATTTCCCTCATGATGTCTTGCCCCCTCCTTACTTCGAGTGGTTCAAATAACAAGGCTAAGGATTTGGTTTTGCAATCAAAATATACAGTCACTCCAAACCCAAGGATTAAGGCAGGACTAGGAAGCATCTGTACAAAATCCTTGTCTCACCTACTACTCCCAAAACCACAAAGAAAAACTAAAACAAAAGTCAAACAATTGCATTGCATGTGCAAGTTTTCACTTACAAGGTGTTATTCCCATTTTTTTCCACAGTTGGTACTTTTTAAATACTTACTGAAATTTACTGTATTTCTTCAGCTTATGAGTATTTAAGCTCACTGTCACCGTTCATGCTAGCAAAGTAACAGAAATCAACTTTATCACCCACAAACCCTATCCCTCCAAAAGGTAAGAACTACTGATATAAGTAGGATTGCCAAGAAATGCAAAGGAAAATAAATATTTATGAAAGTGGTAAAGGGAACAGTGTGATGAATGATCAAAAGATTCCAGAGTATGCACAACACAGCAGCTGAGAATCTCACACATGGAAATATGAGAGAAAAATGTTTTCCTGGGGATATTGCCTCCAATCATCACATGGAAATGAACACAGGAAATACACTTTTCTATGGATGATTCTGCTTTGCAATAGGAAGAGGGTTTTAAGGTAAATGGCAAAATGAGGAAAAAAATAGTTTGCATATGTTTCAGTAAATGCATATGAGCATATTCCCATCGGACACACTGTAAAGCATCTGACATATCCCAGGCAACAGAACAACATACAAATAGGGAATGTGTCCTGCTATATCAACTCAAATATTCACAGTCAAGAGAAAAGCACAATTAAAAGAAAAAGAATTATTTACAATAGCCTGGGAGCTGTTAATTTAAACTGCAAAGAGGAAAAATATGTCTGAACAGCAATAGTGGACCTTCACCTACAGTAGAAAATATGGGCAACTTATTGATTTACTCTTTGGAATCTTTGGAAGACAAAGGTTTGCAGGATTAATTAGCAATTGTATTAATTAAGGAGTGAAGTCACTGCCAGAGTATCATCAGGCTTGGCATAGTGAAGACTATTCAACCTGTTTTAATTTATGAACTTCTTGGTTTGGTCCATGCTTCTCAAACAGCTTTGATCTCAGAACTGGCCTTATGTTTACTTTGGTTTCCTTCTTGCTCTGCAACAGTGGATTTCCACTTGCCTTTCAATCTAAACATTATGGTGGTGCAGTGCAATGAGATTTGGGGCAGAACATGTTACTTTCCAATTCATTCTCTTGCTGTTGTGGTCTTACCTGTAAACATGTAACCCACGCTGAGACTGCTTTTTGCAGATCTAGCAGGTTTGAGACTTCACAGTATTTCAGCCCAAATTTCAGTGGTATTTGACACTTAGAAAGATGCCTCAAGAATTAGTTCTTACAACCTCCATGAAATTAAAGATCTCAATAAAGGAGAAAATAAGTCTGTCCTAAGGGATGAGACCATCTCTGCTCATGTATCTCCGCCTTAGGCCCCTTATTTTGGTTTGTAGTTACCTAGTGACCGTATGTATACAAACACACATCATTTGTCATCAGTCACAGCACATGCTGCCTCTCCTGGTACGGACAAGGAAATGGGAAGGAACACTGTGTAAGTGCTGAGGAGCAGGGAAACGTGGGATGGAACTGGAAGTATTGTGGAGAAGTGTTTTGTTGCACTAGAGTGAGTTGGGACACAATGTCATTATAAACTAGGCTTCATTAATTCCAAGGCTGATGAAAAACTTGTTTTGCTGCTGTTTTTAACCAACACACCATTGACATTACTGCAAAACCCATGAATATGGAACAGAACATTAATAGAGTATTCAAAATGTATTGCTATCAATGCAAAACTTCCATGCCGTTAATCTTACTCCTGGCAGCCAGCTATCCTGTCTGTAGAGAACATGCAAAGTGCTTTTACAGAATTAGGCTTTTGTCCTATAACTGATATCACAGTAGCTACCTCACAGTAGATAAAGAAGGTTGAAAGAATTTGACCAATCTGGGAGAAACGGTCTGACTCTGCTCCTTTTTCCACTGATAAACACGTATGTAAACGCACGCACAGGCTCTGTGTGCACACTTGCATAACAGGAACAACACGAGAAATTCAAGTCACTTGGCTTTACATAAGCCAGCTATGGGTTGTTTGATCTTTTGGACTTATATTTTCAGGAAATCAATTCAAACAGCAAAGTGCCAGGCACCTTTGCTAAAATCCAAATATTTAAATACTTTGACTGTAAATTCTTCCCCAGATTCATATGACATCTGTTGCTGTTAAAGCAGACTCAAAAGTGTCCTGGCAGATCATGAACCTGGAAATGTAAACTAAATGTTAATTTTGGCCTTCCTCTATTATGCTTTGCTCCAGGGTAGAAATATATTATAATGAACTATATCTGTAATATAGAAGATAAAAATAACCGGCAGGAAAGCAGAAGTTTTCAAGGTGATGTTCCTCACTCAGTGTTTTTGCACAGGTCAGAGCACACCACAGCAACTTGATCTGGTGCAAATTTTCACTGCACACTGCGGCAACATTATGTCAAATACCTGGTGCTATTCCTCCTCCTACATGCTTGACTGGTCACCTTAAATTACATATTTGACTTGGTAATTAATTGTTCTCTGTAACGTTTCTAAGTACTGACTTAAAAAATGTGTCACATAGTCCAAAGACTAGAGGAGGCTAACAGCCTTTCAGGTTTTTTTAACACTCTTTTTTTACAGTTTTTCTGTAAAGAAAAATATTAAGTAAGAAAGAACAGATAGGTGATAGACAACTTATCTTTAATTTTAGTGTTACAGGTATCCATGAACTTCTTTCAATATTGTTTCATAAGAAATTAATGTTTCATTTCTTATTTATGATGTTCTGCTCCCCAACACTCGTAAAGATGACTCACACCTATTCTGGATTGGATCAGAATGAAACCTTCAGAGCTTTCATACCTCTGCATTTTATTTCCAAGTTGAAATTTCATTACACCTATTACTGGACATTTCTCAACATACCCATACCTCTGTGGGTGCTCTGTATTACCACAGTGAGAAAACTTTTTGCTCTAAGGAAAACACAGTACAGCTCTCTACGCATAGGACAAAGTACATTGAAATGCTGAAATTTTGCTTTCTAAGACACAGTTGCATGTAGAATATCAACCAGAGCTCTCCCAAATCAGTGAAGGCACTGAGATGAATCAAGCACATTGGAATGCTTCTAGTGAATCTCTGTGTATATAAAGGTCTTACATGATACACATGGAAAGCATCTGTCCTACTTCACTAATAATTTCACTTTGATAATGCTTCTATGACAAATGTGATATTTTTGTAATGATTCATGAGCTATATGTTTTAAATGAGATTCACAGGAAGAATGTATAATGCTACAAAGACATCAAAACCATGTAAATAGTCCACAAATATGGAGTTTAATCTACCTTGTCTCTTTATATTCACCCAGATGAATACCTACTGAGGTGAAAAAAGGAAAAACCTATGAGGCATGAACATCATAATACATTTCTTTTACCATTCAAAGGTAAAGCAGAGAAGAAAGAAAACAGGAATGCTCAGGATAATCAATAAAAGTATCTGTCATTATATAAGGAAAATTTATTTGAAAAATCTGCTTTCTAACTATAATGCAGAAGACAAGAAACTAAAATCTCAGCTTTATCACAGAGTTAAAAACAAAAAAAACAAACAAAGAAACAAAAAACCAAAACATTTTTGCTTTTTGAAGAAAAAGGTCTTCAGTGCTTTACTGCTTTAATCCTCACCTCCACCATCACAGCCCTGTGGGGCACATAACTCTTAGGGTTTGCATGGCCAAACCCTGGTTTGTTTTTGTTATTAGAAAGATAATACAACTCCCTAGAATAATGATATGACAAAACTTCCTGGAAAGTGCCCTCTCACATTAACATTGAACCGAAGAAACACGTAACACATGAGAAATGAGTTACTGGAAACACTGACTTGGAGTTTATGTATTTCTTGAGCTTAAAAAATATATCAGCTGAAGAAATTACATCATCAGTCTGGCCAACTGCCAGAATAAATACTGCTCTATACTCATATTGCTACCAGTATAATTTCTGCATAAGTTACTTTTGTATATAATTGATAGTGAAAAGAGAGAAGCACCATCTGGTAGATAAGAGCCTTCCTTACCTGCGGGGATATAATTGCAGTTCCTGTAAATGAGAAGATGAAGTCACACTTTTTAAAAAACTAATGTATGATTGACAAGATCAGAATTTAATGGTAGACTTTTGTAGACAGCAATCCTGACCAACAGAGAAATACTACCCCACCATTTTTTTTGAGAGAGAGATATGAAAATCTATTCTGCAAATGCTTTTGCGTATAAGAACTAATGATTATACTATTTATTTATAGGAGAAGAAAAAAGATTCTAAGATGAACATAAAATTAATACCATGAATGACTATGCATCCATTTTAAAAGCTAAATATTTCCATATTTAAATCCTTTTTTATGATGCCAAAACAAGAATTGTACTTTATTTGCATTAAATTACTGCAAATTCATGGCTGATCACCACTGTTGCAATGAACAGTGGCATTATTACAGGGTGCAATGAAAAGCCCCTTAAATACACTGTGATTTGCACACTCCTTTGGTGCTGATTAAAATCTCACAAAAGCACACTGAAGTCTGTAGTTTTCAGTATTTAATCCTGATTTCACGGCTCATTGTGGACAAAGATAAAACAAACAAAAGAATATGAACTAAGTTTTCAAAAGCAAGCATACAAAACATGTTAATGTACACTCATACGTGCAAACTTTTGAAATGCTGGCTCTGAAAAATAAAAACGGTATTTAAAAATAGTATTTAGTTCTATAGTTCACGGCATAAATCCAGGAAATAACTTAGATAATCAATCCACAGCCAAGAATCTTTTTCCAACTTGGCCTGTGAGGCCTTATGGACAAGCTTCAGAAACCAGTCTTTTAAAACACAGTATCTTAAAGCTATGCACATAAACAAGTGTGCTGTTTTTCACTCTGGTAAGCATGAAAGTTACTAATACGGTCACTGCAAACTCCTTAGTTTCCCTGAGTTAAGCTAAGGCCACGTATTTCATTTATCCTGAAAATGGGCAGAATTCACATTAGTAAGCACTCCTTACTGAGAATTCTGACCCTCAAATTCTGTCAGTCAATTTAATCAGCCCAAGTGGAGAAGATACATAATTAAAAAATATGAAGCAGTGGTAGTAACAGGAATTACAAACATAATGAAAAGTCACAATTGTCAAGGATATCACTATACACAGTATGCTACAACACTCCTTGTCGCCTCAGAACATATTCTTAAAATGTAATTAAGCCCTGTATCTTCTGGGTTCTGTAGACTTAAATTTGTGAGTAGTAATTCCTTTTCTATTTCTAAAACAATTGCTTCTGTTCTCAAAATAATTGTGTGAAGCAGCAAAAAGGCATTTCTATAGTTTAAGGAGTTTCTGTTTGCAAGTATTGCAAAGTGAGATCTCAAAAAACTCCAATTTTTTTTTGTCAGTTAACTAAATGCAGCTACCAGTGGCCTCACTACTAACACAAAGAAATAATTTGATATAGTTTAGCTCAGATTTGCAATTATGTAATTTTTTTTTTTTTAATGTGTTGAGATATACTTACCTACTGCCCCTCACAGCTGTGCCAAGTGTTTTCAAAAATGTATACTTTGTAATTGGACTGCAAAGGTGCAAAGGCTTTTCACTAGGAGACAAACCGAGAGGCTCTCTGTGATTATCCAAGTGATAATGTTCTCATACACCATATTTCACATCTCTTGTAGACCACTAATATAAAATCCAGGAGATATGTCTTCAAGTTTCCATTTACCACAAGATATACTGACATGGTATACAATCATATTCTCCACACAGAAAATCCTTATACATAATAAAATCTAAACCAGCAAAATACTGCACTCATATGTATAGTTACAACAACATTCATTTGCAGATTTTTGTTTGGCATTTTGAGCCTATCTTTCTTAAGATGGTTTACCTGTAAGAAATTATCTTGCTGGCCAATATTCAAGAGACATTCAATAACTGTAGATGATGGGGTTTGGGTTAGATTTGGTTGGTCCCTTGGTTCTCCGTACTCTGAGGATGCTTTTACATAGCCACTTGGGTGTCCACTAGAATAAGGAGGGAGAATCCTTACTGGGATAGATAATGTGCTAACCAGTCCATTAATTGCAGTGTAAGCAGATGGCTCGCAGCACTACCCATCCTCTGTAGGTTACCTGCCTTCTCCTTTCTCAACATCTGCCTAGGCCCTCAAACATGCATGGGATTTGTCATTCTGATTCTTTTTCTGCTTTATATTTTCCTAGCGATCCTTCCTCTCATCCACATTAATTTTAGTGCTATGCATCTCATCCTTTTACAGCGTCTATAATTGACCTTGCTTAAAAAACATTTTTTTCTGGGCTTATTTTCCTCCTCTGTCTTTGAGTTATCCAGATGGAATTTGCTGAGAGTTCTTCTCATTTGGAAGTATTTTTAATTAGGAGAAAAACAACTTTTTGTTTTTCCTCATCTTATTTTGAATCCTTCTTTAATTAAGAACTAATGCATGAAAAGATTAAATACATTACAATAAAATGAAGATGTATTAACCAACAGCACTACTGTTCTTGTGGTCTGTGAGGTAGAAGAGTGAGAAGAACTCTCTGATACAGAAAATTTAAACCTGGCACCAGGGGACATGTGCATGCTCATTGGCATTTAATTAAAAATGTCATTGGAGAGCTGGTGTATAACTTCCATCTTAAACAATTAAGCCTAAATAGTGACTCAGGGTTCTATAGCTCATTCACTACAAGAAGCTTTTGGTGTCTAGGTACAATAGACTCATAAAGTTAATGTCAGCTGCAAAATAATGTTCACACTATTCAGAGAGAGACATTAGGCTATGTATCAGAAGACTACTAAAAAGTTAATTTTGTGGAAAGCATTTAATATAGACTTGAAATATAGTCATGTTGTTGGGCTGCCAAGGAGAAAGTGTACCTAATGAAAGAGTAAAGAGAAGAAAAATGAGAACAAGAGTATATTAATAAAATAGGAATGCAGGTGCTTAAACAGACATGGGCTTCAGTGCCCAGACTATAAGTCTAATCTCTCTTGGCTTCAATTTCTGAACTTAGTGCTTCTGACATAAATAATTCTCAGAAGATATTAAGTCCATATAGGACAGGAATATATTTGGTCTTTAATAAGGAAACATGAAGCAATCACAGGTAGAGACAGGATAGAGAAGGAAGAGTATAGTCGTCACTGGTTAGCTCTGCTGAAGAACTACTGCATGCTCACTCTTTCTCAGGAGAGGCAGGGGACGATGGCAGTGATGGAACTGGATGGCTATTTTAAAAACATGAAACATTCTACAGCAACTAGAAAATGGGCTTTGGCTTAGTCTTCTGTTTAAAACATTTTTATATGCTTATTTATGTGTCTATATGGAGAAAGAAAACATTTCTTTGAGATGAAATCTCATCTTAAGGTTTTGAATTTTATCATGAAATATAAGAACAAGCCTCCTTTTTTTTTTTTTTCTATTTCTTCCTCATACTGATGCCATCTCTGATTAGAAATTATATTATAAAACACTTTATTCATTTTTGGGACATTGCCTATTGTTGGAAAGAGGTCATGCACAATATGCCTTGTTTATGTCAATCAATGATATAAATTATTCAAATAACTTTTGTGGGGACAGTTCATAGAATAAAAAGCTTAAAATAACATTCTTCCTAAATTCCAAATAATTGTCTTCACAGAAAGCAATTACATACAAAACAACTGATGTACACTTGAGAGCACTAAATTAACTTTTACCACTCAGGAGAAAGTCCTGTGTATCACTGTGGACAGATGAACAAAAAACTTCTGTCTGACACAGATAATGCATCAGAAAGACCAGAGATGTTTAGAACAGCATTAGGAAACGACTGACCAATAATCCCCAAACCTAATGTCTCCATATCCGTGAGTGGAATACCCTCCCACACCAACTGACTGTGGTCAGGTACGCTGCCACAGTCTTAACAAGGAAAAACAAGAAAAAATGGTTTTGAGAAGAGTGAAATGCTGCCTAAAGGAGTAATGAGATCCATGTGAGAGACCAAACAGCTGAGAATAGCAATGCTTTGTTTGTTAAAAAAAAAAAAAAAAAGAGGGGGAGGGCAAGAACTGCAAGAGCAATTTGAGAGCCCAGCAACAACCACCCCCCTGGGTCACTGACTTTCCATGGTGCCAGAAGGAGCTGAGGGCATGCAGATACTCCTGGACTGTGGCATTGCTTGCCCATCATTCCTCTGTGCTGACAAGGTGAGCACAGAAAATGTTCTCTTCAAATGCTCTTTCTAGCTCACACTCCTCTTTCAGCTTGTTTATTGCTGCTTTTAGTTCACTGACTTCAGGGGGTTTTTTTGACTTGGCTCCACAGTCCATCCATCTGCTCAGCTTCAACTTTAGCACCTATAACAGCCAAAAAACCTCAGCTCTAACAAAATAACCACATTATTTGAATATGTGAATATAATAAATACATTAAGCAGTTTAAATGCAATTTCTCTGTGAAGAATAAGAAAAAAGTAATAGATTCCTGAATGAAAAATCTAAAGTCTCCCAAAAAGGTGGTTATATTTTCAGTCCTTTCACTGGGCCACATTCTTGTCTGGTTTAAATATGTCCAAACCCATTTACTTAGGTTTGTATTAATTCCCAGTACAAAAAGATACAATCCTTTTCACACAGAAATCAAATCAGATGCAGATGGTTATATGTATGTATATCCCACAATCAGATTTACATTCAACAAATGCAACACCACACTTGTACACGTTAACTCCTGTTACACTGGAAGTTAACACAATTTATAAACCACAAGTTTTAAGGAAATCCCAAAGGACCTTCTTTGCTTTCACAATACAGAGGCAGGAAAGGTTCTACATGCATGATTCTGTGACTGGTGATAATTCTATACATAAAATTACTATCACACCTAATTACAGGGACACTGGGAGTGTTGTGCTATGCGTAGCAATGGCAAAGTGCTGTGAGAAAATGCTATTGCTTTCATAACATGAGTAAGTTCCTCATGTGGTTTCCCCCTGAAATTTAGAATAGAATAGTCCCAGTGGGAAGGGACATCCCTATGAAGATCATCCAGTCCAACTGCCTGATCACTTGAGGTCTGACCAAAACTTAAAGCAGATTATTAAGGGCTTTGTCCAAATGCCTCTTAAACACTGACAGACATGGACCATCAAACACCTCTCTAGGAAGTCTGTTGCAGTGTTTGACACCCTCTCAATAAAAAAATGTTTCCTAATACTTTTATGAAAAAAAAACTGAATTTTGCAATGGTATCGACAACAATTCTAGAACAGACTACTAGTGTTTAGCAGATAATTTTTCCTATTTTTAATTCGTTTGTCAGTTCATACAGCTATGCAATACCTCCTCTACTACTTCTTGGTCTAATATTCAATATTCTAATAGTAACAGAGAAAAAGACCACTCTAAAAACAGACAGAGTTGAAATCAGTGGGCAATAGGTAGAATACATATTAATTTGCACAACGTACACCTTCAAATATAATAAGCTCTGTAAAAGAAAAGGATACTCCAACATGAAATGCAAAAGAGAAACATACAGCCTTCATTAGAACACAGATTCCATGTCAATGCCTGCCTTCTGCCAAATAAACACAGAATATGAAATCCATTGTAAAGAGACTTTGATTTCCATGCCCTCATTAACCTCATTGCACCACTGGCTTCAATTTAAAAAAAAAATAAATAAATAAATTTCTGTGTCTGTGAGAGAATGAGACAGAAAGGACTCTGCTGCTTCACACTCCAACATAAATTACCATTGACCTAACTCACATTTGCTGTTGAAAAGCTATTAAGACTGTAGGTGAAATTCCTCCTACAGATGAAGATTAAAGCTCTAGTATGACTTTGATCACAAGTCATACCTTTGCTTTCTGGTAATTTCAGAATTTCTCCCAGAGAACCTGGAAGCACTGGAGAAGAATTTTGGATGAGCTATGGCTCTTCCTCATCCACCCCTTCGCACCAGTTTAATATAAAAAAATCTAAACAAACTTTAATAAACCTAATGAGAAAATTGCCACAATTCCTGCTCCCCCATTAGGAAGGTCTGGGTTACCATGAGTATCAGTTAGTCCCATCTTCTTCGGTATGGGACAACAGTGCTGAGCTGAGAAAAGAACAATCCAGAAGATGAGTGAGACGTAATGAGGGAGCAGACAAAACGCTGAAAGCAAGCTAAAAGCCCAAAGCATCCCTGGTGTTATTTCAGGGAAGTTAATGGACTGACAAGGACAAATTTGACACTTGGAATCAACGTATAGATGATTGAAAAGGTTCTGCCTTAAACAAAAATTGGCTTGCCTGAGCCAAACACTAGGAAGTTATGCAACAGGTTTCTGTATGATTGAAAGCTGCCTTCTGTTGGTTTCCTGTTTTCATCTGACCCTTTATCAGAGCCATTCAGGGCCTGTCGCTGCCAATGTAAAAAGCAGTTCCAAGCACAAAGCTTTGCCTGTAGGAGCAGATGGTGACCTTATCCCTCAATGCTAGTTCACCAGGCCGTATGCAGCAGGCTTTCACATTAAAGTTTAATCGAGGTGACTGTACAGATGTAGAACAAAGTGGTTTCAAACAGGCACAAAGCAAACAAGGATTATGTCTAAAGCAGGCAGGTTTGAATGCCTGAAAACAAAATAGCTTGTGACTTGTTCTTAATAGTCCTGTTCAATTGTCAGAACTAAAGAAAAATCCCCTCTGGCAGTTTAATATATATAGCACTAGCAATATCACATTCTCAGTTTATAGAAACATCAAGTTTTTTCTTATTCATTCTGGCATTCTTCAGATTATAGTATTAAACTGTGTATTGATACATTCTGCAAACCCTGAAGACTAGGAGATTTTCACTCTTCAGCTTTTCAGCATTAGCCTTTTGACAAAAAAAACCCAAACAAATTCAAAGGAGCAAAATGTCTACCTAGCCATGAAGTCCCCCAGCTAGAGCACCTGTCAGGTGAGCTTGCAACCTTATGAGATCAGATCAGCACTAGTACAGTCACTGTATAGTAGACTTCACCAAAATGCATAGTTCTTAGGTGGTACAGTGCTACTTTACACAGATGGTACCCTCTGTGGAATCTCCATCTTCCAGAAGACAAATTCATGTCCTCTGTCATACATACCAGAACACGCATGCACATATTTCCCATATATCAGGCCCAATAAAGCAGCAGGTGTGATGTAGATCTGTCTGCCTCCTTGCCAATCACCACATACAGCAAGGTGGGTATTTCAGGCAAAACCAAAGAATTGTCTATGATTTACCTTCAGGTACTAATCATAAACAGGATTATAATGCAAAATAATCTGGGAAAACCAGAGAAATAATTCAGAGAAACAATGAAAATTAAAACAGACCATAGCTATACATGACCTGTAGGACAAATCCACTGAGCAAAGAAATGGCTAGGAGGCATCTGTTTATAAAGGATGTGGCTTTTAAAGTGAAATAACAGCCAACATACATTAAAAATGTCATGCTTTTGCCAAGAAAACATAGTACTGGGTTTTCTAAAGACTAACACTATTTGCAAGACAGGTGAAATGATTACTCGATTGGTTATTATTCTACATGGCTATCCAGGACGGTGGAGACCTCAACTGGAATGCAACATCAAATCTGCCCACAAGATATCAAGAAACACATGAACAATCTGGGGAGAATGGTGAGAAGAAGGACCAAAACACATGACCTACAAGCAGAGACTGAAATGAATCTTCTTCAGTCTTAGAAGACCAATGGGAAACAGGTAACAGCTTTTAAATCTGTGTAGGTGATGGATGGGACTATTCTAACAGTAAGCAAAATGAATCAATGGGACAGGTCACCAAGTGGATGCTGAGATGGATTTTAAGTGCAGGTCAAGCAATGAACAGTTATTCCTGGTTTGGAACTTAAAATGTTTCGATGGTCTCTCAGTGTACCTCCTGGCCCTATTTGACTAGGATACCACAAGTTAGAGAGTCACTGGGTCATTTTAAATGCAATTAAAATTTCATTAATCCACTGCAATGTTACTGAAGATGCATTCCCTTCCCCTTCCCCCCCACCCTCCCTCTTTCATTTTTTCATGCTTGGCTAACCCAGTTATGAAGCCAGTATAAGCGCATAGCTTTAAAAACTGGACTTCTCAGTTTTGTTTCCTTAATTACTTTCATAATCCCTACCATGGGCACCAGTAAATATATACAGAGATTCTTTATACCAGTATAAAGACAAGCCCTCTTTCC